>NW_021680417.1:577698-628675 GCF_001412515.2 Diachasma alloeum
GAAGCCATTGCACTTGGCAAAGGTTTACACCTCAAACCATATAAAAAAGGGATGGGCTTATACTTAAAGCCAAAAAACTATTAACGATGCTACCACGCAGTGCTCTGACGGATGGGGATATCAGAAAATATGCAAAACTCATGAAAATTCCACATTTCCGAGGAGTTTTCATGCGCAATGGTTTGCCAAAAATTGGACCCTTCAATAATGAATCAGCCATCATCAATCTGGATGATAAAGAGGGTCCTGGAACTCATTGGGTTGCATACAAGAAAATAGGAAACGATATCACCTATTTCGATAGCTTTGGAAACCTACAACCTCCCACAGAACTCTTCAATTACCTCGGAGTTGGTAGCATAAAATATAATCATGAACGTTTCCAAAACTGGAATACATTCAATTGTGGGCATTTATGTTTGGAGTTTCTCAACGGACGCTTATATAAGAGCCGACGTTGATGATTTTTCATTAGTCGTTGTACAGAAATCATGAGTGATTCATTCACCTTGACAGTCTCAGGAGCATCATCAGTGTTGGAGGTGCAATATTTTCCTCCGATTGAACTTTCTCCTGCGAAAAATTATGTTCTTGGACTCGTGGAATTCCTAACGTTCAATTCCATTCCAAATGTTGATACGAGCAATAACAAATTACATATAGGTGATACAATTATCACTATTCCAACGGGGAGTTACGAAATCGATGATATTTCAAAATTTGTCGTGAACAGTGTGGAAAAAAATAATATTAGTATAAAAATTAAAAGTAATAATAATACGTTACGGAGCGAAGTGTCATGTGATAAAGACTTGGACTTGAGGCCCGCAAATTCGATTGGTCGACTTCTCGGTTTTATCCCTAGAGTTTTAGAAGCTAATAAAATTCATGAGTCTGATCAGCCCGTAGCCATTCTCAAAGTGAACGTTTTACGAGTTGAATGTAATATCACCACTGGAGCATACAATAACAGCGATAAAGTTCATACGATTCATGAATTTTTCCCTGTAGTGCCACCTGGGTATAAAATTGTCGAAGTACCATCGCAAGTTATTTATCTACCGGTGTCTGTAAAAACAATTAACGATTTGCAGCTCCGAATAGTCGATCAAGACGGTGTTTTGGTGAATTTTAGAGGTGAAACAATCACCATCAGACTGCATATCAAGTCTATTTGATAATCATGGGCATTGTGTATAATCGTAAGATAGGCTTCTCCTATAAAAGCCCCCGATCATGCCTCGCTTCAATCAGTTCATCTGCTGGATTCAAGATGTTAACACCTCAGAACGTGAAATTTCTCGAGAGTGTCGGTCTGGTCGAGAAAAAAAGTGGAAGAAACATTTCTGTCAAATAAAAATTTTATTCACCTGCTGTACACCATGGACGAGAGCCTAAACATCAAACTCCCTCCAGTGTTTGAGGATTCCATCGCTCACTACGAGATCCATGCACATCAGCCATATGCCTCGACGGCCCTGGATAATAGCGATGAAATTCGAATAACTGTACAAAATCAGGATCTCTGCATTTTACCGAGCAAAAGTTACTTGCACATCACTGGTCAACTCATTAAATCGGACAACGCCATCTCTACAACTANATCAACTGATTAAATCGGACAACGCCATCTCTACAACTACAAAATTTGTGAATAGCGCTATTTGTCATCTATTCCAAGAGATCCGCTATGAAATTAATGCTATTGAGATAGATAAAGTCAAGAATGTGGGTATCACCACTCTCATGAAAAATCTCGTGTCATTAACACCGAATCAAAGTAATTCAATGGAAAATACAGGATGGCTGGGTGTTCAAGAGAAATTGAGTTTAACCGATGGTAATGGGTTTTTTGATATTTCCATCCCACTAAGTATGCTGCTTGGATTTGCTGAAGATTATCGGAAAATCATGGTCAATGTGAAACATGAGTTGGTTTTGATCAGAGCTCGTCATGATAACAATGCTTTGATTCAAACCACAAAAGAGGATGTGAAGATCAGCTTCACTAAAATTGAGTGGTTGATCCCATATGTCACTCTATCGGATACTAAAAAAATCGAATTGCTCAATTTCATCCAGAAAGATCCTGCCATAGCGATGAGCTTCAGATCATGGGAATTGTATGAATATCCTATGCTTCCGACGACAACAAAATACGTGTGGACGGTGAAGACCACAACTCAGCTGGAGAAACCACGTTACGTCATTCTACGCTTCCAAACAGATCGAAAAAATACGGATAAGAAAAACGCTATCAATTTTGATCATTGCAGAATCGCTGCCGTTAAATTATTCCTCAATTCTCAATGTTATCCATATGGAAATTTGGATGTAGATCTGGCCAAGAATCAGTATTCGATATTATATGATATGTATTCGAACTTTCAAGCCTCCTATTATGATCAACACGTGAATAATCCATTATTAACCAAGACACAATTTCGAGATATTACACCACTAGCAGTCATTGATTGCTCTAAACAAAATGAATCCTTGAAATTTGGTGAAGTGGATGTTCGCCTGGAGTTTGAAACCAAATCAAGTTTTTCTTCAGAGANTATGATATGTATTCGAACTTTCAAGCCTTACATTATGATCAACAAGTGAATAATCCATTATTAACCAAGACACAATTTCGAGATATTACACCACTAGCAGTCATTGATTGCTCTAAACAAAATGAATCCTTGAAATTTGGTGAAGTGGATGTTCGCCTGGAGTTTGAAACCAAATCAAGTTTTTCTTCAGAGACTGCTGCTTATTGTCTCATTGTGCACGATCGAGTAGTACATTATAACCCCATAAGCGGAGGGGTCAGGAAGATAGTTTAAGGGGGGGGGGTGAGAAATATAAATTCTCATTTCAGCAGCCTCGCTTCATTAGTTGTCATGGAGCTACTCGTGGATGTACAAGGCTTCCAAACGCCTCTCAACGAGTTTATTGTGAAGGAGCTGGCATACACAGCTTTGAATGCTGCGAATGTTCATCCATCAGTGTGGTTTTTCCGTCCACCGATACCATTCTACAGTCTGTCACCAAAATATAGAAGTGTAAATTTATGGCTCGAACGTCATCACCATGGGCTATCATGGAATTATGGAGTTAGATCATATAATGAAGTTGAAGAGATGATTCGAAAAGAGTGGGAAACGTGGGGAAGGATCAAGAGAATTTATGTTAAGGGTGCAGAGAAGAAAGCATGGTTGCGGAAAATTTGCAGTCCTTCCATAGCAACGTTGATAGCTGATATGGAGGAATCTTTCGAGAATACCCCCTCATTGTCAGAATTTAAAGAACTACCATCTTACGCTTGTCCTTACCATAGTCATCTTAAGGATAATATGGCATGTGCTGTCAAGAATGTTGCGGAGCTTCAAAAATGGATTTTGAAGAAGATGATAAAACGATCTGCTGAACGATCCTTCGATATATACTACAAATTACACAACTTGAAATCAATGGATTGTGAGGATATTGCCTACCTACCCCACTCATTTATAAGTACTGTTGCTGCGTCACACGTTCATGATGCTTGGGACAAGTTGACTGATGAGATGCGAGCTGATTGGTCCATTGCAGGATGTAAACTTTGTTTGGAACATCATCGAGAAACCAGAGGTGATAATTTTGATGGGCCACCTCCTATGATAAGGGATTGTGTGAAGTGTAATAATTTTTAAAGAAAAAAATATTTTCAATTGTAAAATTTATTCATGTACTTCTTATATACTATTACATTGGTTATAATCATAAAAAGAATCATTTTTTTGTATACAAAATATATGAATAAAGAAAAAAAAAAACAAAAAAAGATCCTTGTTCTATTTCATTCGTCATTTAAGCTGTACTCCCCTCATCCTCTGCATGGAATTTAATTTCATTGTATTCCCCACCCAGGTATTCCAACTTGGCTGATCCTCGCTTGATTTCATCCAACAAGCCATCGAATTGTTTGGGATTTTCGATGAAGAATTTTGACGTCCTTCGGTTCAGGAAAACTGAATGGGCATTATTTAAATGAACGATTACACTCATTCCATACTTTGTATTAACTTTCAAAGCTGCGGTAATGGTGTATCGAGTGTTCAATGCCAGCTGAGACAGTTTGAGCAGTGGGAGTTCTCTTAATTCAGCATTGATTTTGTCGAAATGCGCTTGATCTGCCTTATTTTCAACTTTCACGTTCGGATCAGGTTGCATGAAGACGGCGTTAGATTCTCCTCCGGAATACTGCAACGTTGGTGAACCCTTTTCGATATGATTGCAAAAATTCTCAAATTGTTTAGGATTATCCTCAAAAAACTTGGCCAATCTGTTATTCACGAAAACAGAATGAGCATTCGACAAATGCAAAATAACTCCTACACCATATTTTGTCTCTACTTTGAAGGCTGCAGTGATGGTGTACACATAGTTACGCTGCAATTGAGATATTTTTATCAGGGGCAGCTCTTTGAACTCTGCGACAGCGTTGATAACGTCAAAATTCACCTCATCAGCAGGGCTTGCAAGCAGCAGCATTGGATCGGGGTGAAGGCGGATATTGTGGTATTTTCCTCCCAAATATTCCAATGTTATTGTACCTTTTCCGATATATTTTTGGAAATTCTCGAACATCTTTATATTCTCAGCGAAGAACTTGGCCAGTCTAGTATTCACAAAGACTGAATGAGAGTCCGAGAGATGGAGAATAACACCCACTCCATATTTTGCATTCACCTTGCGAGCTGCGGTGATGATGTAGAAAGCTCCAGCTTCCAAATCCTCAAGTTTCACGAGAGGAAGATCTTTTAATTGTGCCACAGCGTTGATTTTGTTGAAATCCATGATGAATTTTCACTCGAGTATCAAACTTAAGCTTGAATTTGACTCTTCTGAAGATTGCAGCAGAGTAGTCGAATGTCACTGCGAAACTGTATAACTTGTTTCACTTCTTGAATGTTCTTGAGGAGAAGATTTAAACGTTTCTTAAATTCCTGTCGCTGGAGACTGTTCTTCATAAAGAACGATGTACCGAACTGATGGTGGACATAGAAATTTTGTTGGTTATATACATCAACCCCCCACTCTTGTACCCTCCACTTTTAACATTAAATAAACAAATACACATTATTTAAACAACGATTTTCCGAGAAATGGGAGTGGTAAACATAAAAGGGCCGGATATCCCAAGTAGATACTAGTTCGTACATGTCTGGAAAATGTCAAGTGGGTCGGTAAACATCAAAGGACCGGAAATCCCAAGAAGTTCGATGCTGTACGTGGGGGGCTGAAATGGCTGACCCCCAACTGTGAAGAACTCAAGTCGGCTATATCAAGTGGACCCTCTCTGACGCTTGCAGGTTCAGACATGTTTGAGACCATTCCTCACCAGCTCATGAATTGGAATCACGAATTAATTGATCCGTGCTTCAATCAACCCTTTCACCCACCCACCCCGCGGGGTGGAATGATTCAGTCGTGAATAGTTTCCACTGAAGTCCAATAATATGTTAATTAATTAATCAATTAATTAGCCCGCGAATTAATTAACCCTTTCACCCATCCACCCACCCCCTCACTCGGAACGATTAATTATTCGGTGGGTGACTCTCTCTAGAACCCAAAGCGTGATTTAAAAGATTAATCCGCGAATCACACCGCGACCCGCGAATTAATCAACCCTTTCACCCACCTTCTCGCGGGGGTGGGTTGAATACATTGTCAATCAAACTCCTTTCAATCAAAAAATGGCAAATGAATTCATCAATCCGCGAATCAAACCGCGAATTAAACCGCGACCCGCGGATCAGACNTCCACCCACCCCCTCACTCGGAACGATTAATTATTCGGTGGGTGACTCTCTCTAGAACCCAAAGCGTGATTTAAAAGATTAATCCGCGAATCACACCGCGACCCGCGAATTAATCAACCCTTTCACCCACCTTCTCGCGGGGGTGGGTTGAATACATTGTCAATCAAACTCCTTTCAATCAAAAAATGGCAAATGAATTCATCAATCCGCGAATCAAACCGCGAATTAAACCGCGACCCGCGGATCAGACCGCGAATTACACCGCGACTCGCGGATTCATTAACCCGTTCACCCACCCGACCCACTCCCGGGGGCACTCTGACCAGGCTTCCACCAGACTCTTGCCCCAGAACCCGCATTACTCATCTACTATTCTTCAAAACTTTCACTTGCTTTTGATGAGCAATATCGAATAAATCGTCCAGAATACATATAAAATCAATCTCTTTCACTTGATAATTTTAATATTTATCTTTGAGAACACCGAACTTAAGGATAGTTTTATAGTGTTGCACTAATTTTTCCAACTTCTTAATTGCATATGACTCATCGATGATCGGAATTCCTGCATATTTCCAGAATAGAGCACACTTTTGCACTACACACTTGAGAGCTTCGTGAGCAGTAAGTTTTGGTGTACCATGTCTCGTATGATAAAAGTAACATTCTAAAACTTGCTTGTTAGAAGGCAGTTGATTTCCACAAATTTCCGGTTTCGCGTTACCGACTAATGGAATTTCTGTAGATTGTCGTGTTTTCGGCATCTTTATACTTTTTTTCTTAAATATTCAACTAAGTCAACTTAGTTATTGCTCTGATGTCGACTGTTGGAAAGTCCTGCAATGACTGCACTTTGATGCTTGCATGAGTCTCGTCCATTAGAGGAAGGAAATGAACGGTGGACTCCGCCCTTAGCATTTGCATGAGGAACGAGCGTAAAAATCGGCGTTTCGTATTGTGGATACCTCAAGATTGAAGGCCTACCTGATTTGCAGGTAATTTTCGTCCTTTCGTCCTCCAATCTTCGATGTAGATACACAAATTTTCCATTCTGAGAAAAATTAGTATTAGCCCCCAATCAAGGGGATAAATTTGTATGCACATTATGAATTTCCGTGACTTATTTACTGAGCTATATTTCAAACGCTGTGTAATACAAATTAAATGGATAGAGGCAGGGGAGAGAAAGTTCACAACACAGAATATTCGTAACGAAAATGATTCATTCGGTCAAAGAACTTATTTTCTTATCAACTTCTATGGTTGAGAAGATACTGATGTGGATGGAAGTAAAATGGTCACAGACAAATCAAAAATGGGCTGGCTATGAAATATTTAATGCAATCATTAAACATTTCATTTCATTCCCACTGAATGCCGAGATATCAAATTTTTTGGAAAAACGGCTATAATTGTCCACTTTATAGAAATTTTCAGTCTGTCACTAGATAGTCAGTATCATAGACTGGCTGCAGAACGGAAGAAAATTTAAAAAACAATGGTAAAAACAGTTCTTCCGATTTCGCTGTAGTTCCACTCTGTTCTGTACTTCTCTATTGTAATGGAAGAGAGAGATACTCCTATGCCTCACACAATTGAGTGAGTGCACGCAGGCATATCAATCCTATATTACCTGAAATATGTCCCTACAGTGGATGAACACTCTGCCTACCTGTCCGAAGACCGTCATAAAGTCATTTGACTTTTCACCGACGTCCTTAGCTATAAACTGCCAGAAAGTCAGATATTTTCATAGAATTTTAAATTATTTATGCTGCTTTTAAAAAAGCCACGAAAAATCAGAAAAAAACCATGATCTTCCCATGCACTCAGTCATCGATTACGCATACTCCTCTTGCGAAATTGCGAGACTTCGACCGAATAGGGCAAGCTAATGTCCATATATCACATGGGACGAAGCCCTTTCTAGAATGCTCCCATTCGTGCGACGTGGTTTCAAACCTAGGACATTATCTTATTATTGTTTCTTTTTCTCAATCTACTCAGAAATGCATGAATGTATGGTGAGAGGGTATGAAGAAAAAAACAGTCAATATTTACTTTCTATGTTATCAATTGTCGCTGATAAATTCCTGTTTTGCTGATAAATTAGCAATAGGCTTCCGAATAGTTTTGAATATGATACTCACTTTCGACCTGAATTTCGATACTTGTGAACCTTGGTTTTACCCCTCGTGACCTATGGTTTTGTAGACCTCACTAGAAGGGTCAAAATGAAGTCCGAATAAGGGTTAGAAATGGTGAAAAAGAGTGAAAACAACGATCTGGATAGATCGAAGTAAGTGTCAGAAAGGGTCACAGTAAGGTTCAGAAACGGTCACAATGACGCTGATATGGAGACCTTAGGGGGTTCGTATGGAGATTATATGGGTATCACATGAGGGCGTCGTAGAGGACATACGGCGCTTATGTTAAGGTCATATGGAGGTCAGATTGAAGTAATATGGAGTTCTAGTCCATATACTGTGACCGGTCCCGTATACATTTTTAGGTCCATTGAATTTTATCATTAGACTGTATGTTTTTGAGGTCCCTGACTACGAATGTATAAACCATTTTTACGCGGTGTTGTCAGTTTTATTTATTTATAAAAATTTAATTGTTCGTAACGCGATTTCGCGGAAACAGTTGGAGTTCGGCGAACAAGTTTCAAAGAAAAAATGTTCCTCGTCTAAAAATACGTGCATTTTTTTAAATTTTTACTGTTATCTCTCATAGTTATCGAGTTTTCACCTCTGAAAGCATGTCGCGGAGGGCTGAAGGGCGCGCCCGTAATCCTTCGCAGATTTTGGCCACGTTACAATTGAAACGGTTGGGAATAAACGGAAATAGTTGAAATAAAGAACGTTCCTTACTAAACATTACATAATTTCCTAACTTGAATGGTTAACAAAATAATTTGATGGAAATGAGGAAAAACATCCCCAATTGTCATCCAACGTGATATGAAATCCAAGTTATCTTGGTCAATTTTTCGATTTGTCAAATTTTGAAGGGACGCATCTTCTAGACTGTTTTCTGATGAATAATTTTAATTATTAACTTTTTGGTTTTCTCCGATTATTTACGACAATATTTGAAGGAAAAGACGAACGAGGACTGCCTCAATCGTCGCTAACAACATCACCCGCAATGTCCGATATATAAAACTTTTAGGTCCATTGAATTTCTTCATTGGACTTCATGCTTTTTGGGTCCCTGAAAATGAATATGTAAATCAGTTTTGCGAGGCGTGGTTAGTATTGTTTATGTATAATAATAATTCAATTATAATAATTATAATAATTCAATTGTTTATAACGCGACTTCGCGGAGGCCGTCCGAGTTGGACAAAAAAAATTTAATAAAAAATGTTCCTCGTCTGAAAATGTATTTTGCCTTATTATTTTTATTCCTATCTTTTATATACTATACTCTTATAGACTTAAGGCAAAATACATGTATTTTTGGACGAGAACCATTCTTTGTTTAAATCTTTTTTAGCTAACTCAGACGGTCCCCGCGAAATCGCATTATAAACAATTACATTATTATAAATAAACAAAATTAAACACACCTCGCAAAAATGGTCAACACATTCGTATTCAGGGACCCAAAAAAATATAAAGTGAATGATTAAATTCAATGTATCTAAAAGTGGTATATATCGGACATTGCGGGTGATCTTGTTAGTGACGTTGTCGGCAGTACTCAGCGTGTTTTCGTTCAAATATTGTCGTAAATAATCGCACAAGAGAAAAAAGTTGATAATAAAAATTATTCATCACAAAACGGTCTAGAAGATGCATCCCTTCAAAATTTGATAAATTGAAAAATTGACCAAGATAACTTGGATTTCATATCACGTTGGATGGCAATTGGGGCTGGTTTTCCTAATTTGCATCAAATTATTTCGTTAACCGTTGAAGTTAGGGAGAAATGGTATAAAAGAGTAGGGAAGGCTGGGGCAAAATGAGACCCCGTGGCAAAATTGGCAGCGGGGCAAAATGAGACGCCGGGGTAAAATGAGACGTGGGGCAAAATTGGACCTCTCTGTTTTGCTTTATTTTTCAATGAAACAAATGAGTCCAGTGTTTTTTCCATATAACGTCGTTTAATAGATCACATCAGTACAAAAATAATGTTTGAAACGTAACTCAACTTCTCCAAAACCGAGGTCGATCAGCTCAGCCAATTACGAAAATCATCGGTCTTTCCCGATTCAACGCTCAGGTCCAGTAAAGTCACCGTAAATCAACAGGAATCAGTATCAAACGATCTGTCATATAGTCCGTTTGACTAGAATTTAACTCCGTAGTCGATTAACGCGTAGAGTTTAGACACGTTCAGTACATTAGCGTCTATTAGCTCGGCGATAGAAATTCAGTAAGAGAAAATCACGTTATTTTTTGACTATTCAATCAGTGACTCAACAGTGCTAAAACTATAGACAATTAAATTAACTCAGTACGATCACCAAGTGACAAGAGTGTATAAATTTGACAAAGCGTGGTTCGACCCCGAGAATAAATTAGCGGTTTCTGACATCCGTCGAAAAATGCTTTATAATCCATTTTTCCTAAATAATTTTCTCTATGGAATAACCATTATTTTATAATCTTTATGAACGCATATCTGTAAAGAGAGTCAAATGGGAAGCTCCCAAAGGTTCCTTGTAGGAATAGAGAAGGTGGAATAATAGATTGGAAAGGGTAACGCAATCAAATGTAGAGACGACACCCATAAAAATTATCCATGTAGAATTAAATCACGAATGAATGAATTAATATTTTCTTGTTTTAAAATTGTGGAAACTATCAAATATTACAATTTAACAAATTAGAAAGGCATGAGATGTCTGTGAATCTTGAAACCGGTTGGCAATAGAAAAATCAATAACACCTCTGAAAATGTATGAGAATGTGAATGGGGTGAAACCTACGTTTTGGGGCTAACCCGGAACCTCACCGTTTAAGAGGTTTCGCGGGTGACTAAGCTGGACAGTGACCATATAGCGGAAGTGTGATGCTGTGACTCAATTAGGAGAAAAACGCCTAAAAATAACCACAAATCATGATACGTCAATTAGGGGAAGCAGATGGTTGACTATTCCCTTCACACAATTTTGAAAAACTACGCGAGTCCAAACGGAAAATGAGGAGGCCTAATGTCACCTAATCACCAATCAACGACCTCCATGAAGGGATAGGAGAAACGTCACCACCAATCCCCGAATAATATTCAAAGAAATCCAATAATTAGGCGGATACCTGCAGAAGACAATGGTAAAAACAGGGGGAAGCTTCTAGAACCTTCCACCCCTGATGACACACTTTCGATTCAATATAAAAAGGGAGCCGCGACGCGGAAAAAGTCAGTTCTACTACACGTTCCAGTTCTTCATCAACCCTTCAGTTGGCTACTTTCATCGATTCTACAAGTGCGATAGTCACAAGTTTAGAATTACCAGAGACGCCCGTTCTCTGAGTTAGATAAATTCATTCAGTCTTAAAGTGGGGACCCAAGTAATTTTGAAGTAACAATCAAATGGAGAGTTTTTCGTAACTTTACTTATTTTAAATATTCTACGACTTTTTGTCAATGTATAGAATCTTTCATGATTCTCTGATAATTTATATTGCCAACTAAAAATATCAGAACTCAATTAACATCTTGGAACTCAAATAATTATTATTCATTCATTCAAAGTAATTAAAATGAAATTATTGTAAACGAATAACTTTAGAATTAGGAAACGACAAACCTGTACAAGCACAACGAGAAGAAGGTCACGTAAGTTGTACGACCATCATTATAATTGTAAACTCACAAAAATTTCAGAATATAATTGTTCAAATTTAAAATTCTTTTATTTAAAACTAACGCCTTGTGTTTCCAGCCAAGACACTTTCCCATTGATAATACTGGGGAATAATTAACTTCAATTCAAGGGGACCTTATTATTCAACTCTCTAGTGATTTATTTTCTAACATTTGCCAATTAAAATTTATTTCAAAAGTTTTCATACTTTTCATGTCATTTTCACATGACAACCAATGTTATAGTCGAGATTTCATCATTCCCGACATAACAGTTTATACTAGGTCCAGACTCTCAACAATTATTTCACACCGACGATCCTCTAACCTCCCAATCCACCCTAAATCTAGTTCCTCAGCAAACACATAAGTTTTCGAAACGAAGAAAGGAACTTTTATTCGGCAAAGCTTATAAGGCAAGCTAACTGTCATTATGAGCAATATTCTAGTTTTGACGGAAGGGGAAAATTCTTTGTGTCATGCAGATATTTCATCTTATAACTATGAATTTTATCGTAATTTGACCCTAAACATTCATTTTTCCATGGAGATTCAAATGTCGCCAGTGCCATACTTCATGAGTCAAACGACGCCAGGATTATAGACTGTTGAAAATTTTTGTCTGAAATTTCCGGTACAATTTTCGGAAATTTTTATCGCATTTAAATTTTATTGAAATTCCAATAAATTTCATCCTTGGAAATGCGAAATTTTGTGTAAAAATCAATGAGAACCAGAAATTTCAGGCCTATTTTCCCTTGAAAATTCATAGAAACTTGGATTAATTTCGGTGAATATATTCTTGACTTTTCAGGACAGTCACATGGAATGCGATTGAAGAGGAAAGAAAATCATGAAAAGTCAGTTTTCACTGACAATTCAGTGCAATTCAGCACTAAATATTCAGATTTCATTGGAAACCCCAATGAATGAATTCTCAGTGAAATCTGAAATTTCAAGATTTATTGCCCCAAAAATCGCATTCAGCATCACTGTTCTGAACATTAGGGATCAACTCAAATTTGTCTATGAAATTTGTTTTTTTTTCTAACAGTGTAATAAGGGTAAAATGATCACAAGGGTAAAAAAAAGCAGAGTTGGTAGAATAATCTCAACGCTCCATCGACCGCAGGGGTCAACCGAAAAATGCAGACAGGTCAATTCCGAAGGTCAGACGATCACAAATCGAGCGAAATAATCAGAATTCTCTTCCGCTTGACCTTTGTGATTATCCTGCATGCTCACCTCCATTTGGACTTGGTGATTATCCTGTTTGTCTCTGATGCTTGACCCTTGTATTCGTTTAATCCTTGAAATTTTTCTGACTGCCTCTGGTTGACTCTTGTAATCGTTTGACCCTTACGACTCATAATTCCTAAGATTCTCGACACTCAATAGTTATGATCCATCACACAGAAACATCTAAACATGAATTACATTTTGCAGAATGTAATTCACGATTTTGCATTCGTAAATTACACTCAAAAATACCGTCAATTACGGTTACGTATGAGTAATTTACGATTTCGTATTTGTAAATGACGCTCAAAACCTCCGTAGATTACGTCCAAAGAAAGTTTCTTTTATGTTTCACCAATTGTATTTTACGCTTAAGGAATCGTGACTATTATATAATTTACTTATACGCTATTTACGATGAAAAAAATCATTTTTTACGCTAGAAATCATTCTATTATGGCTTTTTTAAATTCGTTGTAAATTACGAATGGGTAAAGATAAAGTGAGGAAAACATCATTTCAATTTATGAATACAGAATCGTAAATTACGTTTATGCAACCGTCATTTACGGTAATTTTGAGCGTCATTTATCTTTCAACTGTGAGCGTAAAATACGCTTCAGAAAGTGTAAAAGACGACTTCTTAAAGGTAATTCACGTTTAGGTTTTTCTGTGCGATATACGGCGGTTGATCCTCGCAATATAAAATCCTTGCAATCAGAAAATCCTTACGACGCTGGAGTCGCGGACTTCAATCCTTGCCTTCGTAGATTTACAAAGTTTAACCCGCGTAAATTTACCGAACATTGGTTACTTCATTACGAATTATAGAGAAATCAATTATTCGTGTAAAACCTCAAATTTTTCAGGGGTCTTATTTAGCCCCGGTCTCCCCTAATTATGTATTGTTTAATAAGGAACATTTTTTATTTAAACTATTTTTATTTATTCCCAACCGTTACCAATGAAACCTGAGCGGAGTACGTGAATGATCACGCGCGCGCACTTCCGCCCTTTGCGACCTGTTTTCAGAGGTGATAACTCGATAAGTATGAAAGATAGGAATAAAAATAATAAAACAAAATGTATGTATGTATTTTCAAACAAGGAACATTTTTTGTTTAAAACTTTATTGCCTAACTCCAACATTTTCGGCGAAATCACGTTCTAAACGATAAAATTGTTATAAATAAACAAAAGTGCCACACCTCTCAAAAATGATTTACATATTCGTATTCAAGTACCCCAAAAACATAAAATTCAATGGACCTAAAAATGTATACGGGACCTGTCACAGCGTTTGGACTAGTCATAAAATTGTCATATGAGGCTCATAAAATTGTCATATGAGGCTCATATGGGGGCCATATAGCGGTCACATCAGGGTCATATGAGGTTCATATAGGGGTTATGCGGCTGTCATATAGGGTGAGTCGCGTGTGGCTCACAGTATTGGCCTCTCTTGATTTAAAGATGAGACGTTTCTACAGCTACGAGTCGACAACTGCTGATGTTATCGGCACCATCCTCATATAATTTGAGCCCAGATTAAATCGATTTGCACAATTTTTTTTTTCGCTGTGATAAAAGTGCATCGGTTGGACACATAGGCAGTCTCATACATTCGGACGGGATTAAAAAACGTCATATTCCGGTTCCTAAGTCCGAAATTAATTATTCCAAAGTAAAAACTGAAAACTTGCATTTTAAAGATTACAATGCTTCTATTTGGAAGCAACAAAGCTACCGATAAACCCATGAAAACGGAGGTGGGGAAGTCTCAAGGGCCAGACCAAATAGAGGTCTTTGCATCATTCTTTCAAATGGAAGCATTTTTCATGTTATGATAACTAATTTGGATCCTGCAATCAGAATAGGATGTTTTTTGACTATGTCCTTGTATATGTTTTTTTGTTTATTTTCGGTGTCCCATGGAGAAAATGTCTACGCACGATAGTAAACAGTGGAGTTGGTTGATGGTGGTTTTGTTGCATGCAAATTACAAGTGATGCAACATTCGTACGCCACTCGTCATCAAAATGAGCCACCTTTGTATATATACAACTCCACCCGCCTTGGAGCACATTTCCAAATTTCATTCCCTCCGCCATTATACCTCCCCCTGTAACCCCTCGTAAATTATCAATTTTCGCAATTTTCATTATTTATTTTACTTTTTTTTTTATTCAATTATCGCATGGGAGTGGCTCAGTCAACGGATGCTAACGGAGGGATGCGGGGTGGCTCACAAGGAAACCGTCCCGAGTGTCCCTCACCGATTTCGATAAGCTTGAAATATGTTATTCCACATCAAAATCTAAGGTATACGTTTTTTTTTTCTGCGGATAAAGATTTTTAGGGGGTGAAACCAACCTCCGAAGTTGACAGGTTTTCAGGACCATTTGACTGTTTTATATATTGGCATTCAAAATTTTAACACAAAACCAAATGCATGATAATCTTTAAGAAAAATGATAAAAAATGGCGTTTGTTGCATTTGAATAGGGTCAATTCCAAAAAAATGACAGGGGTTTAAATCCAAAAAAATTTTGTGAAACAAAAAAATAACGCTCGTATTTTAATAGTATGAATGGCTATTAAACAAGCGAGCAAACGTCAAAAATACGGGTTTTCGCTTTTTTCGAAGAAAGTGGTGTAGGGAGTAAACCATCCTCGAATTCAACTTAATTCATTACCAGTTGAATATTGGATTTCTTTTAGGGCGATCACATTTCTTGAAGTAAGTAATGAATAATGGTGATGGTTGGGTTCAAACAGGGTGAAATGGGGGGGGGAGGCAAAGTGGAACGCTGATGCAAAGTGGGATAATCGTCTTTTTGGGCCACAATATTGATGCGAACTTTTTTTCGTATCTCGGATCGCTTACTCGCAAAATTATAATAAACGAAAACGTTGTAACTAATTTTCCCTATCATGAACCCTAAGAGTGTTAATGTCTCAGTGACGGCTAGATGTGGCGAAAAAATTTAAAGAGAAAATTATATGACTAATTTGATAAGGAATGTTTTTAATTTGATTCATTTCTGTCTGTCACCATCAAGTTTGTTGATCAATGCATCGGAGTGCGCCGACACCTCGCACAAATGCTGGCGCGGTCCGCTTTGCTCTTTCCCCGATAACTCTTGCTCTATCGTAATATGCGAAAAACGATACAAGGCCAGATATGTATATTACTGCATGTCAGCCGTCTTCGGTTTGGAGCATTTCTTCTTATCTGTAATCGTTTATGTGATATGATTGTATGAACTATGAAATTATATATAACAATACCAATAACCGTAATATTTGTGTTTTACGACTTTGGATTAGTCTTAATCAACAGAGATATTTTCGTAGAATACATTTCATTTTCGGTATTAAACTGCGATGGGCGTATGGTCTATCCAGACGTATTTTTCTCTGCTACCAGGTCTTGACGATAAAAGTATGGTCAGTCTAATAAAAGAAAGCATAAGGAAAACACTCTCGTGCCCAGCCAGTGTTTTGTTGTGATTATCATCGTTAGTTCACTTTGACACTTTCGAAACACCAGATATGCAACTATTGTTTATATCGTGTATATCGGGAAAATTTAAATATATCTAGAACGAGGACGGAAAAGTATTTTTGAGAGATATTTAAATCATTATTACACGCAGAAATGAGAGTCAATCCTATGAACGTTATTCAATTATTGCTGACAACATTTCAAGCGATGAATATTCCGGAATCACCTATAATTAATGAAGAAATCCAATTGAAAAATAGCATTGAAGAAGTTTTATCACATGCAATGAATGAGTATTCTAGCGTCAAAGTGACGGTGGAAGATTCGTTAAACTTTGAGAAACCTTACAAAGACTGGGACATGGAGATAGTCGAAGACAAAGAATACGCGGATAACCTTCATGAACCGCCGATAGACACTGATACCTGTACTAAAGATGAGGAGAATTTGTCCTACGATTACAAATCTAGAGCTGCTGCATATTGGCGGAGTGGTAAGAAGAAAAAAATTTAAGCTTAGAAACTGTCAAGCAGAAATTTCGAAAAGTAACTTCAATACGGCAGTTGAGACGCTGGGCACATAACATTAATAAGGGGCTAAGCTATAAAGCTAAACTTGATCGGATTTGTAAATACACACTACAAAATTTCAAATCTGCTGTCAACGCTGGAATGATCGTACACGATTGTGACCTACGACAATGGGCATTACAAGCCCAAAAAGATATAGGTAGTGAGGATTTTTGCTTTAAAGCATCCGACAAGTGGATACGATTTAAAAAAGCACATCGTATTGTCTCGAGGAAAATCAATAAATTTGATACATCGAAAGCAATCGAAGACCGTCAAGTTCTGGAGGAAAAATCTGAACAGTTTGTTCAGGATGTGTAACAACGGATTGCAATGTACGGTTTATCAAATATATATAATTCTGAAGTAGATGTATGAGGCCGTGTCTGGCTCAACCGTTTTGGGAAGGGTCAGAAGGGTCTGCCTGAGGGTGTCCGGACGGTTTTGATTCGCGTTTTAATTCACGGTTTTAATCCGCATGGGGGGGGGTCATGGCTTTCAACATTCTTGAGATTGTATCAGAGATAAGAAGGGTTAAGTGCAAAAGGTCATAAATCATTTTTTGTACAATTCGTGGAAAAGAGAAAGTGTCACATTCCTGAGATAAGGAGAATGAGTCATCACAGCAAGGGTCAAGTGCAAAAGGTCATAAATCATTTTTTGTACAATTCGTGGAAAAGAGAAAGTGTCACATTCCTGAGATAAGGAGAATGAGTCATCACAGCAAGGGTCAAGTGCAAAAGGTCATAAATCATTTTTTGTACAATTCCTCGAAAAGAGAAAGTGTGACAATCCTCAGATAAGAAGAATGGGTCGTCACAGCAGGGATTAAGAGCAATTCCAGGAAATGTTGAGAAAACATTTTATGCAGGGTTGAGGGAAACTTTCACTTTTTTAAAGGATCCCCCTCACCCTTATTCTATGGGGAAAAAACTGTGAAGGAGTGGGGGAAGGGGGGGGGGTTATATAACACTCCAAGTTCAGGGGTACAGCATCAGTTTGTATTTTTCCGCTCCTCATGAAGAAGAAGTACTCCATCCGACGACAACAGGCTTTGAACATACCTCAACAGCGTGAGTTGAAACATAGACTTGAGCGTCTGCTGAAGGATATCGATCAATTGAAAAGGTTCATTCAGTTGAAAAGTGACATTGAAGTGTTGTGCTCAGATTTCCAGAAGACCAAAATCGCAAAATCAACAGCATGAACTTTGAGCAATTCAACAGCGTCTCAAAGAGGGAGAATCTTCCTCTGAGGAAAATGGCAGAATTAGAGCCAGAAAAAGTCTACGTCATCACCGTCGTTCAGAAGGCAAAAACTAAATTCGGGGAAAGTGTAATTTTCCATTTGGATGGGGAGCATGCAGTCTTCGCGACGAAAAGAGCAGCCAATTATTTCAATACTGAACCGGAGGAATGGGAAAATTTCCAGGCACTCGTTTCAGAGGGTAAAATGGAGCTGAAATTCCTGGGTGGACAATATAATGACTTTATTCTTGGTCAGTTCTTAAAACCAGCAGCTGCAGATGAGGAAGCTTAACTTACTTGAGGATGGATAAAATAAATACACAATATTTTCATTTTATTTTTTTATTAATAAAAAATTTTTATTGAAAAATATTACAATGTACTGGTTAAAAAAATGAATAAATCTGATTTTTAATTGAAAATTGTGTTTTTTTTTCAAATATTTGAAGAATTATTACAATCCCCACAATCGCTCATCATCGGAGGTGGTCCATCAAAAGCATCATCATTGTTACTTGGGTAATGTTTCCAACAACGTCTGCATTTTGCAATCTCCCAGTCAGCTCTCATAGCATCAGTCAACTTGTCCCAAGCCTGATCAATACTGGATGCGGTGGTGAAACTCACGAATGAATGGGGCAGATATGCAATATCCTCAGGATCCATTAAATTCAAGTTCTTCAATTGATAGTAAATCTTGATAGATCGATCAGTCGATCGTACTATTCTTTTCTTCAGCATTCAGGTTTTGAGTTGTTCAACATTTGTTTGAGCACATACCTTGGGTTCATCCAAGTAACTATGGAAAGGACATGTACGATTCGGTAAATATTTGAAGTGAGGGAGTGAGGNTTGAGAAAACATTTTATGCAGGGTTGAGGGAAACTTTCACTTTTTTAAAGGATCCCCCTCACCCTTATTCTATGGGGAAAAAACTGTGAAGGAGTGGGGGAAGGGGGGGGGGTTATATAACACTCCAAGTTCAGGGGTACAGCATCAGTTTGTATTTTTCCGCTCCTCATGAAGAAGAAGTACTCCATCCGACGACAACAGGCTTTGAACATACCTCAACAGCGTGAGTTGAAACATAGACTTGAGCGTCTGCTGAAGGATATCGATCAATTGAAAAGGTTCNTTTTTTTATTTTCACCTTTCACATAAATTTTACTGATGTTTTTCCACTCTTGCACAAATTCTCCAATCTGATCATAGGATCTACCTCCGTAGTACCAAGAAAGTCCGTGATGATGACGCTCGAGCCACAGATTCACATTTCTATATTTTGCTGGTANAAGCCATTTATTTGAATACTGAACCGGAGGAATGGGAAAATTTCCAGGCACTCGTTTCAGAGGGTAAAATGGAGCTGAAATTCCTGGGTGGACAATATAATGACTTTATTCTTGGTCAGTTCTTAAAACCAGCAGCTGCAGATGAGGAAGCTTAACTTACTTGAGGATGGATAAAATAAATACACAATATTTTCATTTTATTTTTTTATTAATAAAAAATTTTTACTGAAAAATATTACAATGTACTGGTTAAAAAAATGAATAAATCTGATTTTTAATTGAAAATTGTGTTTTTTTTTCAAATATTTGAAGAATTATTACAATCCCCACAATCGCTCATCATCGGAGGTGGTCCATCAAAAGCATCATCATTGTTACTTGGGTAATGTTTCCAACAACGTCTGCATTTTGCAATCTCCCAGTCAGCTCTCATAGCATCAGTCAACTTGTCCCAAGCCTGATCAATACTGGATGCGGTGGTGAAACTCACGAATGAATGGGGCAGATATGCAATATCCTCAGGATCCATTAAATTCAAGTTCTTCAATTGATAGTAAATCTTGATAGATCGATCAGTCGATCGTACTATTCTTTTCTTCAGTATCCAGTTTTTGAGTTGTTCAACATTTTTTTGAGCACATACCTTGGGTTCATCCAAGTAACTATGGAAAGGACATGTACGATTCGGTAAATATTTGAAGTGAGGGAGTGAGGGGCAATCATCATAGCATTCTTCAATATTCACTACTAGCGGTGCTAATACAGGACCGGAAATTTTTTTCAACCACTCTTTTTTATTTTCACCTTTCACATAAATTTTACTTATATTTTCCCACTCTTGCACAAATTCTCCAATCTGATCATAGGATCTACCTCCGTAGTACCAAGAAAGTCCGTGATGATGACGCTCGAGCCACAGATTCACACTTCTATATTTTGCTGGTAAACTGGAGAATGCGAATGAGGGATTGAAAAAGCACACGGCCGGCTCCTTAGCTCCGGAATCCAAAACTGTGTATGCAAACTCTTTCACGATGAACTCGTTGAAGAGCGTTTGAAAACCTTGTACATCCACGAGTAGCTCCATGGCGACTGATACTTTAGAACCTTCAACGATTCAATTTATACACTTACCCCAACCAATTTTAAACAATTTTTCTCACCCCACCACTTATGGGATGATAATTCACCACTCGATCATGCAAAATGAGGCAGTAAGCAGCAGTGCCCGTGGGAATACTTATTCTCATTTCAAATTCTAAACGGACATCCACCGGTCCAAATTTCAAAGATTCATTTTGTTTAGAACAATCAATCACCACTAGTGGGGTAATCGTTGAAAATAGTGCTTTACTTAATAAAGGGTTATTCACTTGCTGATCATAATATAATGATTGAAATTTTGAATACATATAAAGTGTAGAATACTGATTCTTAGCCATATCTACATCTATATTTCCATATGGATAACATTGGGAATGTAGGAATAATTTAACATCTGCAATACTGCAATGGTCAAAATTGCTAGCATTTTTCTTATCCTTATTTTTTCCTGCTGTTTGAAAACCCAGAATAACATAACGTGGCTTCTCGAGCTGCGTTGCAGTTTTCACCGTCCACACATGTTATGTTGTCTCTGGAAGCATTGGATACTCATATAACTCCCACGATCTGAAGCTCATTGATATTGCAGGATCCTTCTGGATGAAATTCAGCAACTCAATTTTTTTTAGTATCCGATAATGTCACATATGGGACCAGCCACTCGATTTTGCTGAATGTTACTTTAAAATCTTCCGCATCTGTTTGAACCGTAGCATTATTATCAGTACGAGCTCTGATTAAAACGAGCTCATGTTTTACATTGGCTATAATTTTTCGATAATCTTCAGCAAATCCCAGCAGCATACCCAATGGAATGGAAATATCAAAGCAGCCACCATCGCCGACTAAACTCAATTTCTCTTGAACACCCAGCCAGCCAGCATTTTCCATCCAGAGGCTTTGATTTGGTGTTAATGAAACGAGATTTTTCATGAGAGTAGTTATACCCACATTTTTTACTTTATCAATCTCGATAGCATTAATTTCATAGCGAATCTCTTGAAATAGATGACAGATGGCATTATTCACAAATTTCGTAAGTGTCACCCTTGTGTTATCAGATTTTAGCAGTTTACCAGTAATGTGCAAATGACTTTTGCTCGGTAAAATACAGAGATCCTGATTTTGCACAGTGATGCGAATTTCGTCGCTATTATCAAGCCCTGTGGAGGCATATGGCTGATGCGCATGAATCTCATAGTGAGCGATGGATTCTTCAAACACCGGCGGGGTTCTGATATTCAGGCTTTCTTCCATGGTATCCAACAAGTGAATAAAATTTTTATCTGACAAAAACGTTTTTTCCACTTTTTTTCACGTCCAGGCCGAGACTCTTGAGGAACTTCACGTTCTGAGGTGTTAGCACCTTGGAGCCAGCGTGAGAACTGATTGATGCGATCCATGGCTGGTTATTTTTATAGGAATAGCCAATCTTGCGATTATATACAATACCCATGGCTACGAAATGGTCTTGATGTGTAGCCTGATGGTGATTTTTTCACCCCTAAAATTCACCAAGTCACCGTCTTGATCGACAATTCGGAGCTGTAACTCAGCTATTGTTCTGACAGACACTGGTAAATAAATAACTTGTGATGGTACTTCTATGATTTTATATCCAGGTGGCACCACTGGAAAAAATTCATGAATTGTATGAACTTTATCACTATTGTTGTACGCTCCCGTAGTGATATTACATTCGACTCGTAAGGTATTCACTTTGAGAATGGCCACAGGCTGATCAGATTCATGAGTTTTATTTGCTTCCAAAACTCGAGGGGTGAAACCCAGAAGTCGACCTATCGAATTTCGAGGTCTCAAGTCCAATTTTTTATTACAAAACAATTCACTTCGCAGAGTATTATTATTGCTTTTGATATTTATAGCAATATCACTTTTTTCCACACTTTTCACAATAAATTTCGCAATGTCATCAATTTCATAACTCCCCGTTGGAATAGTGATAACTGTGTCTCCTATGTGTAATTTATTATTGCTCGTATCGACGTTCGGGATGGAATTGAAAGTCAGAAATTCCACTAGGCCGAGAACATAATTTTTCTCAGGTGAAAGTTCAATTGGGGGAAAATATTGCACTTCCAAAACTGATGACGCTCCTGAGACTGTTAATGTCAATGAATCACTCATGATTTCTCAAGGTCAACTGATGAAAAATCATCAATGCTCATTCTTATATAACCTCCCAATGAGGAATGCCAAACATAGATGCCCACAGTTGAATGTATTCCAGTTCTGGAAACGCTCATGATTATATTTTATGCTACCAACTCCAAGGTAATTGAAGAGATCTGTGGGAGGTTGAAGATTCCCAAAACTATCAAAATAAGTGACATCGTTTCCTATTTTTTTATATGCAACCCAATGAGTTCCAGGACCCTCTCTATCATCCAAATTGATAATGCCTGATTCATTTTTGAATGGTCCATTTTTGGGTAAGCCATTACGCATGAAAACACCTCGAAAATGTGGAATTTTCATGAGTTTTGCATATTTTCTGAGATCTCCGTCTGTTAGAGCCCTGCGTGATAGCATCGTCAATAGTTTTTTGGCTTCAAGTACAAACCCATCCCCTTTTTATAAGGTTTAAGATGTAAACCTCGGCCGAGTGCAATAGCCTCCATAGTTTCATTATGCCTTTTATTTTCCGCGAGTTGTTGTTTGGCAGCTTTGGCACTATTAACAGCTTTAGCAATTCCAGCCGCTCCTCCAGCTAATGCCCCCGTGGCACTTAAACCGGCAAATAGTGGCACAAGAAACGGTAAAATTCCTCCAAATTTCGATGGGACTGGAATCACGCGCGGAATATTGACTTTGCTTCGCCCACCATTCTGTTTCACGGCTACTCTAGCACCATTGAGAGCTGTTTTAATAGCATCAGATGAACCGTTATTTAATTTGATTGAATTTTTAGCAGCTCTGATGATTGTTCTGAATGTCACCCTCTTTTTAGGCTTCCCCCTCTTTTTTTTCCTTATCTTTCGTTTTTTCACTCCCAAACTTGATTTTTTTACACCCAAACTTGATTTTTTAACACCCAAACTTGATTTTTTTACACCCAAACTTGATTTTTTAACACCCAAACTTGATTTTTTTACACCCAAACTTGATTTTTTTACACCCATACCCAATTTAGTTTTAGCCTTCATGGCGTTCGTTACAAATAAAGCGGCAGCTTTTTCCCCCAAACTAGCGTCTGGTGCTGATACACGTCGCCAAGCTTCTTCGGCAAGCACTTTGTCAGCGTCGTGTCGCGCTGAAATATTTTCACGATTTTTTGAGTATGCGATGTCGTGTTCCTTACAGGCAGAATCCAAGGGATTTATTCCAGGATCTCCCCGAGCTAATCTCTTTGCTAACTTTGTACCTGGTCCACAATACTGATAGCCTGGCAGATGCAATTCAACGGGGAGATTGTTGATGATTTTGTTCAATAACCCCCTCCCTTTTTTGTTAGCACGCGATCTGTGCACAATCATGTCCGAAAGAGAACTGACTGATTTTGCTATAAAACCCTCCAATTTATAGGTTTTCTCCTCAGTTGTTGTGGAGATGGAGTTCAGTACACATCCCAACGGTTTACCCGTCATTAATTTTGATTCAGTGACTGCGAAAGATACTAATCAACCGAGACGGCATGGCTCATTGCTGCCAAATACCATTCGCGCAGTTTTCTGTGGTCCATCAAATTGTGGAAAAACGAATGCCCTATTGAGCCTCATAATTCATCCGAATGGTTTAAGATTTTCAAACATCTACGTTTATTCGAAATCGCTCAACCAACCGAAATATCAATTTTTACCAAATTTATTAGAACCTCTGAGTGACATGAATTATTATACATTCTCAGACAATGAGGAAGTTGTGTCGGTGGACAACGTGGAGAAGAATTCTTTATTTATATTTGATGATCTGGCCTGCGAGAAACAAAATAATATTAAGGCATATTTTTGTATGGGGAGACATAAAAATGTTGACAGTTTTTATTTATGTCAATCGTATGCTCGCATTCCAAAACATTTAGTGCGTGACAATGTTAATTTCCTGGTATTATTCAAGCAGGACGAAATGAATCTAAGACATATTTATAATGATCATGTCAATACAGATATGTCATTTGAAAAATTTAAACAATTGTGTTCCACATGTTGGAAAAATAATTATGTTATAATCCAGAATATTCCATGACCGAATTACGAAGTGATTAGTGTTTAATAATTATGAAATTAACTGCTTATCGATTGTTTACCGATTCAGCATCGTATTACACCACGGGATCGTTTTGTAATACGAATACAACGAAAAAGAGATAAATGTGTGTCACGGTTTTCTTATAAAAACCGAGAACACACTGCATTCGGGAGTCATTACCAATGTAGTTCATTTGGGAATTAATCTTAATTCTTTTGTATTTTTACCGTTACACTTTGACTAAGAAATAAAGTAAATTCAAGTATCTTAACACTGAAGTTTGAGTCCATTGTACTCGTCCATTCTACCTCACACAACANACACTGAAGTTTGAGTCCATTGCACTCTTCCATTCTACCTCACACAACAATTATTCGTTCCTAGTAATCGATAAAGATAGGGATATTGATGGAGGTCGATACAGGAGAAATTTCGATTGTTTCGTTCAAATAAATAAATAAATAATGGTTGTAGGGGGAGAACTTAAACAGTAGCGGGCTAGATCCCAGTGAGTGAACATGGCTCCTCGTAAGGATGAAATGTCAAAGCAACAAGAGATTTTACGTCAAATTTCCGCTGCGAGGAAAGCAATTCAACGAAAACATAACCTATTGAAATTGGGTAGAGAGAGTGTTGATGAAGCCATGAATGAAGTTTTCAAACCCATTGTGAGACCGCTCCAGGAATTGAATACTCGGAATGTTAAATTTTCCGATGATAATGGGGAAAACCTCAAATTGGTCGACAATAAAAAACACTTCAGAACAAAATCACTTAGTTACAAAAATCGACGAAAAATCGGGTATAAGAGCACCCCAAAGACACCCGAAGAAATTGTGTGGAATGGAAATACCTCTGAGGATGACTATGATTCTACAGCTAATGATTCTCCATTCAATCACACGTCGAATGACACTCTGACACCATTCTTGAAAAATTCTCACGATGATACTATAGTTTCATCCTTGAAGAATTCTCACGATAATACTATAGTTTCAGGCATTGATAATTCATACAATCTGGGCGAATTATCTAGCACTGAAGAAGAAGCAAATGTTATCGATGCTGACACTCTAGTAGGAAAATATTTAGCGCTAATCCATACACCAAAATGGGACAAGGCATGGTGTTCGACAACTTACTCATAATTTCATGATTGGAGATTCGCATATTTATTTTGACGAGGAATTTATTAAAGTGAAAACCATGAAATATGCTTGCACCAAAGGATTACTGGAGCTTCTCTTCATGAAAAGTCCTGATCCCAATTTGATTGATCAAAGTGATATTGATGCATATAAAAATATCATACTTGCAACTAATGGGCATCAAAGAAACTATAAACCTCGAGGTGGCATTCGAGAGACGAAGGGTGAGAAATATGGAAAATATATTTCACAGTTTTCCGGATCCAGGTATACCGGCACCGGGCTTCTACCTGCGTTTATGAAGGCTCGACGACCGAACACTGTGGATTATGTCTACTGGGATGATCCCAATGAACTTGTCGACCGTCTTCGATTACTTGTAGCTTCACAGGGGGCAGGAAATCCGAGTCATGATAATGAAATTATTTCAATTATTGAGGAACTTCGGGAGGCTGAAATCATATATTAGAGTATGCATATTGCAAACTACTATCATTTCCGAAATGCGTGTTGACGTGTTCGGTCGTCACTTAACCTCTGATAGCGGCTCCTATAATCGAGGCCCGCCAGGCGTTGGATATAAACTCACTGAAGAAGGCAACTATGATCTCCTTAATAAGAGATTAAGTAATATTGCAACACCAGTGGACCCCCATGATGCTGTTACACTTGAGACTTTGAATAAAAAAATCAACGACTTGCAAATTGATGTGAAAAGAAAGTGTACGGATATTAATAGACGAATTCGCAGATTAATGAAAATAGTGGAAAAAATACCAAGTGCAACTGTACTGCCAAAAATGCCCGAGTATTCTGTGAATAATGTCAGAAAATAAATTGGATGTTGTGACAGAATTGCATCGTCCAGCCCAAAGAAATTATCCCCGACGACGAGTTAATATTCGTGATCTGGATGAGACATGGCAGGCAGATTTAGTGGATATGACGGCTTACGCAAAGAGCAATAGTGGACATAGATTTTTGCTCACTATAATAGATAATTTTTCAAAATTTGCGTGGGCTGAGCCGATAAGGAGGAAAAATGCCCAAGATGTCACGAGAGCTATGAATTCCTTTCTCCAACAGGGGCGTGTGCCCAAACATTTACACGTTGATGGTGGAAAGGAATTCAACAATTCACAATTTCAAGCATGAATGAAGAAATATAATATCAATTTATATTCCACATTCAGTAATTTGAAGGCTTCTATATGTGAACGATTCAATCGAACATTGAAGAGTAAAATGTGGTTTCAGTTCAGTTTACGTGGAAATTACAAGTGGATTGATATGTTGCCAGAACTCGTACGGGAATATAATCATAGAAAACATCGAACTATTCGTATGAAGCCTGCCGATGTGACAACAAAAAATGCCCAGAAATTACGTCTTCTCTACGCCGACTTTCGGGTGAATGGAAGACAGCCAAAGTTTCACGTGGGTGATAAAGTTCGGATAAGTAAGGCCAAACATGTTTTTGAAAAAGGTTATACCCCCAATTGGACTACAGAAATTTTCACTATCCGAGAAATTAATAATACTAATCCAGTTACATACAAATTGAAAGATTATAAAAATGAATTGATCAGTGGAAGTTTTTATGAAGAAGAATTACTGGAAACAAAACATTCTGTCGTGTATCTTGTGGAAAAAGTATTGAAAAATCTGGAAATAGACTTTTTGTTAAATGGCTGGGCTTTGATGACACCCACAATAGCTGGATTGATGCTGATGAATTAAAAACATGGAGAGGGGGAAAAACTATTTAAACAGTCAGCCTATTTTCATCCTTCACAGTTTAGTTGGTGATTTCAACTCAACAACATGCTTGTGAAAATCATCGTGCTACTAGTTCTCGCGACATCCTCCTGCCGGAGTGAAAATTTTCTCAATACTGAGATTTTCAGTCGAAGTGGACTATATTATGAATCTGTAGGTGATGTGCGCTTCACCACAGGTGAGTGGCAACTCGCCACTCGGATTGACTGGAGAAAATTCATCGATCAACGACCACTAATTCATCCGAAAATACTGGAAAATATGGATCAAAAGTGTAAAAATTATGGAGGAGCTGAACAATGTGCAGAAGTTCTTCAAAGTGAAAATATCCTGAAAAAGAATCGAAACGTGGAAAAGTATATAGCTCGATTCCTGTTCTTCATGAATGAGTCCAGCATTGAAGAGCAAAATAAGGATGTGGCTTTGGGAACTCTACACGGCAATGAAGAAATATCAGATAAAACTAGTGAAAAGCTGCACCTAATTAAATCAGGACTGCATCATTTTTGTGATACAATTAAGGCATTGGAGAATCAAAGCACAATAAGCCTTGGGGGTGTTGAGACAGAGGCTCGATTAATTGAGGAGCTGATGAAAAATGAAACTTTGAACAGTGCTGAATATCAACTAATATTGAATAAAATACGAGATTGGGTTGAAAGTTTGGAAGAAGAATTGGATAATTATATTTGTACCCTGAAAACCATTATCGAGATAGTGCATTTAGCTAAGACAGGTATTGTGCACCCTCAATTATTCACTCTTGAAGAACTTCAAAGTGCTGCAAACCATTTTTCAATAGTTAATGGAGATGCCTCTGTGGTCATTCCCACTGATGAATTTAACACCGACAAATTACTGAAAATTTCGAAAACAAAGATAGGCTTTCATGAAGGGGAGTTAATTGTCATTCTTAAGGTCCCACTAGTTACCGCCTCAGTCTACCAATTATTCAAAATGTACCCCCTGCCAGCGCTTCAATTGTTCGGTCATACACGTGGGGCGGCGTACATTCAACCACGGACTGACTACCTGCTACTCAGCCAAGACCTTTATACTTTGGCACACGCGGAGGATCTCGCACACTGTGGAATTACCGATGATTATCGCTTTATTTGTGAACCTAAGTATCCATTTTATGATATCAACACCCATTCAATTTGTGAGGCAACGATTTTCGGAAAAGATAACTCATTAGCATCACCTTTTGTGAATTGCCCCATCAAGGTCAGCGCGACTTATAATTCTCATTGGAAAAAAACCCAAAAAGGATGGCTGTATTCCGTACCCCGAAACGAGAAAGTGGATATTTGGTGTAAGGGTCAGTGGATTAACGCCATAAATGTCTCAGGAGTGGGAATACTTCAATTGAAAGAGAGATGTCAAGCGTCTACATCATCGATAACAATGCTAGGATTTCAAGAAAATGTGAAAAAATCTGACGAAGAAATTTTTGGATGGAATCTTAATGTGACAACGTTAGTATATAAACGAAAGTGTTTCCATTATCTACCCAAATATTATGTACCACTTGAAGAAATTTTATATGAATGTGATGGTCATGCGCAAGACCATAAATCTCACGGAATGTTATTTGCTTTAATGTCAATAGGATTGGGGGTGGCATGTCTTGGACTATTAGCGTTCGTTCCATGGACAATGCCAACTTCTACCATAAATATCATAAGATGGAGGCAAACTGAAGTATGATTTGTTTAAATAAAAATGCATTTTTTGAAAAAATTGTTTTATTTTTTTCTCCCTCACCCAATATTTACATTATCCTTTGAACCCGTAGGGTAAAGTATCAGGAGTACCTGGTATGAGGACACGTTTATCATCATGCCAACTTAACGCTAATTTTGTCTGATTAATTGTATATACATTGTGCTGCATAGATCTTATCGAATTTTGAGGTCTGGATACATTTCGATGATTTTCTAAACATAACTTGTAATCGTCAAAAGTGATGGTTCTGAGGGTGGATCTTTTTACCCCTTTTGCTCGGGATTTTTCTCGCTCTTCTCCAAACACTTTCAACGAGTACATTTTTGATCTTAAATCTATAAATTCCGTCATAATCCTCCCATTGTTTTCGTCTTTCATAAGGCCTAATTTTTTCTTATTTACAAGAGGGATGCTATATACATTATTTTCAGGGTAATCTGACGTATCAAATTTCTGCAAATTATTCCTTATAGAATCATAAATATTATCCGCATAAAAATGGTAGATGAGACTGTCAGTGTCTGTATACAATAATTTTACATTTTCATTGAAATTATTTTTGACATAATTATAATGAAAGTCATAAATATAAGTTTTAGAAATATCTAAAATACTAAAACCTGTGTAAATTGGTTTATTGAATTTGACTCGTGTGCGGTTCATTTGGATGANTAGTCATAAGTTTTAGAAATATCTAAAATACTAAAACCTGTGTGAATTGGTTTATTGAATTTGACTCGTATGCGGTTCATTTGGATGATGACTAAATCCTTATCAAAGATTACACTGCTGTGAAAATTCGGCTTTGATATCCAGGTTTCAGCCCCCCAACGGCCTTCCCACTTGGTCACCAGCTTGACATCCATTTGCTTCCGAACATTCTCCATCGTTTTCCCAAACACAGCATTATTCATGAGTTTGTAGAAATTTTTCTCAAATTCGTTCTGGGAATTTTTCCTGTATTCTGTGTTGAGATCGATGTATTTTTTTAACCAGGAACTCTGATTAAATTTCAACACTCGATGAATTTTTGTCAACCTCAAACCAAGACTCAAGTATTGTTTAAGGTTTTCATAGTGAATTACATAATTCTTCTTCGAATTCAGAGTGGTGAGAAGTTTTGGTTGCTTTGATTCACCGTTGGGGGGCACAATGCGTTCAGGGCATAGCGGCAAATCTCGATGGCTTATGTGTAACTCTTCTGGGTATTCCTCGAAAATGTATCCAACACTTGAATCATCGGGAATATTTTGAACATTGAGAGAACTCCAATCCACCATCCAAGTGAATCCTCCGTGTGGTAGATAATGACTCATGGCGGCTCCGTATAAATTATTTACATCAAAGTACATGAGGTATGATACGGGGTCCTCAGGATTATAGTCATTCCCCATGTACTTATTATTTGCTTTGCCATATCTATTTGAGCATTGAGATAATCCTCCTCTAATACCCTTTTCGATGAAAAGCAGCATCTCTGGATCTTGAAATAACTCCAGCTCTACTTTTGTCATCTTCAACATGGCATCAAAAGCGAGTCCGGGCGCAGTATAATAGTGGAGAGGATCCAAATTATATGCTTGAAAACAACTCTCTCGGAAATTTTCGAAAATATCAGTCAATAATAACACGTAAGTCTTCAAATATAAATCGGAATATCCACCCAGAGTTTTGATGTCAAAATTCCTCCAGATGTTGCAAGCATGATTATAGTCCTCGTCAGATATGTCAGCATCATTCAATAGCGAATAGAAATGTTCTTTTCCGGGTAATTTTCTTTCATCAAGTTTCTCCCATGAATCCATATATTCATATGGGAATACTCCTTTGCGCGTGACGAGTTTAAACTGGTTCAAGTTGGTGTAATAACTAGACGTAATAATTTTTTTATCATCAGATAAATATGATGACAATTTATCTATACTACTCGCCATGAATCAAAGTGAGTCAATAAATCTCAAGTGAACTTTTGTCGCTCCCACTGATTTTGTAAACGAAATATATTTTTCCTTATTAATGGGGAGTAATTTCACTGAACCTTCAAATTGTTTGGCTAAAGCCTTAATAAAAAAATGGGAATCATAACCAGATAAGTTGTGAAAAACTACGGGGATTGTACATGCCTCCTTGTAGTTCAAATTACAGCCTGAATGCGCAGCGCCTCGATATTTCCCCGNCAATTTCACTGAACCTTCAAATTATTTGGCTAAAGCCTTAATAGAAAATGGGAATCATAACCAGATAAGTTGTGAAAAATTACGGGGGTTGTACATGCCTCCTTGTCGTTCAAATTACAGCCTGGATGCGCAGCGCCTCGATATTTCCCCGTGAAATGACAGTGATCCCGGTGCTTCACCGCTTTATCTGTGAATATGTCTCCACAAATGTAGCAATTTTTCGCTGCATTAAATTCCTTCCACATATCTGCCGTCAAATACATGGGCTCATTGCGTTGTAATTCGGTATCTACACTCACAGCTAAATTGCGCAATTGTTCAATAAACCACTCGATACAATCCCGCCCCCGATAAACACACAGTTCAGACTTTGAGTCATCATAATTACACTTTACATAATATGCTACACTATATGGCACATGTTTTTGATAAATTTTAGTATTGTCATTATTGTCATGAGGTACTTTTTCCAACAAACATTCTGTATCGGCATATACAACAAAGGGAACGCGAAGCTGATGCTTGAAATTTTTAAACTTTAAATATTTGTCATTATTTGCGGGGAATATCATGCGACACTTGTTTATGGAGATGCAATCCATTCTGTGTTTTGCATAAGATTTCTCCACTTTGAAATGACACAAGCATCTATCACATATAAAGGCGCGATGTTGAGTCTTCGATAATTGAGTGCTGAGTAGTCTGGAGAGGTTGGAGATCCATGTATAATGGAAAAATTTTTCAGTTGGCCGTTGATCATCTTTTTTTTCAATCATCAATAGATGAATGGTGTTCTCAGCTTCTTGGAGTGTCGTTGGGGGTCGTGAGCTTAAATATAATGGAACGATCCATTCTTTTCCTGTGTTTTCATCACATTCAATTATGTATACATTTATCGACATGTCATTTAGTTTTTCAAATTTTGGTATATCCTTTATAGCCATAGGGTAATTGAACATACCGAAATTTTTAATTACTGTACCGAATGGTGGATAAGAATTCGTTCGATTTTTATTTCCAATATTGCAACGAGCCGCCATAATGGACCACAGGAAGCAGTATGAGTCGTCTTCGTTTCGAACATTGATGACAGCCTTTTTCAGTTGAATCCACCGGGGTACCTCAACAAAACTTGAACCTCCACGTAATGGATTATATTTATTAATATTTACATCCATATTTATGACTTCCCGGAGAGACCATCCTGAATCCTTCCCTTGGAATTCATCCACCTTGGCTAAAAGTTTATTTTTTATCAATTCTTCAAACCACTGGTTGAGCTGGGTAGATTCCAAGACAATCTCATTTTTTGTGCTGAAAAATTTATCTTCCTCCAAAAATTCTCCATTTTTTCGAACTTCATATTCACACGATAACACTGCGTTCACTTTTAAACCACGTTCCTTTGTTAAAGCATTTTTAAGTCGCACACAAAGCATTCGGGGAGCATCATTCAAAAATTTAATTAAATCTTGTTTTTTCAAATTAATGATGACACCAGTCCTCATGCGTCTTTCAAATGCACTTTGAATATCCTCCCATCGCACTCTATCAGTTAACTTATCACTCAACCCTCTTCCAACGGTTTCCATGAAACTTCGAATGTTTTCAATCGCGATAACATATATGTCAAACGCAATTTTTGACCCTGACACCCTCATCCAAAAGTTGTTCCACCTCTCGCGTCTTACCACGGATGTCGTGGAGACTTCGTTGGATTTCCGCTGGTCTTCGCTCCATCTTCACGATATCATATTCTTCCTCCAAACGCTTGAGCCACTGCTTACACACAAGAGAAATCATCGTGACAAAAATTGAAATGTTACTCGTAAGTCTTACGTAAAAACTGATGGAAAATCATGGAAAACCTCGGCTTTATAGTCTAAACAATGGGAGGGGGTACATCACGTGAAAAAATATAAAGATAGAAGTTTTCGCAGAAGGCGAGATAATTTTTTGTGAAAAGGTATTCTCGAGATCACTTATCACGAAAAGAAATTGAGTCTGAAAAGCTTTCATCTTTTTTACATTCTTACTTTTTTAAGCCTGATCTAGCTAAAATCCTCGGGAATAAGGGTGATAAATCATGTAGGGAAACAATTTACAGCAATTTTTTTTGGATGACGTGATAATTTTTTGTGAAAAGGTATTCTCGAGATCACTTATCACGAAAAGAAATTGAGTCTGAAAAGCTTTCATCTTTTTTACATTCTTACTTTTTTAAGCCTGATCTAGCTAAAATCCTCGGGAATAAGGGTGATAAATCATGTAGGGAAACAATTTACAGCAATTTTTTTTGGATGACGTGATAATTTTTTGTGAAAAGGTGATTTTAAGATCACTTATCTCGAGAGAAAATTGAGTCTTAAATACTTTCACTTTTTTTCTTACACCTATTCTTACCCTTATCTAGCTGAAATACAGGAAAATAGGGGTGTCATAAATCATGTGTAAAATAAGTTTTTGTGAGATAGAAGACAAGGTATTTTGAACATCATATCCTAGTCTGCTCTTGAGATTTTTCAGATAAATTCTCATGATTTATAAGAGTGATCCTACAGCTTTCCACATTTTTACTCTCGCTGAATATTCTCTCTGAATCATATAGCTTTTAAATCTGCTGATCAGATAACGGAGTAGAGTACAGATTTTTTCCAGAGGGATTGAGTATACCTTTCCGACAATTCCCCAATCGATGACCCTTTCAAGTTTTATGATTTGAAAATTGAGGCAGTGTACAGATTTTTCGATGCAGATAGTAGCTTTGGAATTCTCCATATACCCCTAATTTCACAACTAATGGATTTTTCAAATTTTATAACTCAGATATTGGTGTTGTACGGGATTTTTTTTCTTTTCATAGTCTAGAGGGGGTTGCCCCAAAACGGTCTACTATCTCGAGTTGATGCCTTTAGCAGTGCACCCCTAATGGTTGGAAGGATAGGTATTTTAGCAGATCACCTCTTTCTTCGAGGGTGGTCTAGTAATGAGAGGTCTGATAGTTTTTCTCCCCCAATAAAGTAATGAAGCACTTGGTCTGGGTTATAAGAATAGTTTTTGGGTCTTTTATTGTTTGTAAGGTAAGTGGTCTGTGTTAGCCATTTTTCTATGTGCAAAACCCCGAAAAATTCTCGTGGTGGGGGTAGTTTACTTCTATAAATGTCATTTGGCAGTCTACCACAACGTCTTCAAACGACAGGAAATCGTAACAGTTCATCCAAGTGTTTGTGGAAGTTTTCGTGTTTGTGCAAAATGAATCCCATCCAGGAATACGTGGTAATTAAGGAGAATGTTTTTTGCCCATTAGAGTGGGTTAGAAGATATACAGCGGAATACCTGTGCGAGGAGCTGGAGAAGACCATGGTTCTCCACGCGGAGAATGAAGCCATTCTCCAACATTTCCCCCTTTTGGCCACCCACATGATGTTGGACCCTCCGGCGACAGTGTGGATCACCGCTCATCCCGCAGCCGGTTTGATGTGGGAGTTCTTGCTCCACGAGGACTTTGAAGAGCGCACCACCAAGTACCAGGCTCGACTTCGGGACCAGCAAGCGGAGCGAGAGTTGGCCATTAGAAGAGCAGAAGAAGGAGACGGAGAGGCTGAGGATGAGGACGAAGATGGCAGTGTCATCATCATTCATGAAGATCCCCGCCAGGAACTCAAGAGGATGGAGACCGACGATGATGATGTCGTCATCTTCTGGGAAGGTTCGTGCCGGGAAGTGGCAATGGAGACCGACGATGATGACGACGTCATCATAATTGATGATGTCTGAAGTCCTGAGGAGTCAATGATGCTTGGGGATGATGATGATGATGATGATGATCATGATCATGATGACGATAGTGGGTACAGTACTGAGGAGTACAATGAACCCCAGTATCTTCCGCATGATCAACAGTTCCAGCATCATGAGGAGTGTCTGCTGCATCAACAGACTCAGCATCAACAGTCTCAGCAGCAGCCTTGGCATCATCTCCAGCACCATCAACAGCCCGAGTATCAACAGCACCCTTGGCATCATCCCCAGCACCATCAACAGCCCGAGCATCAACAGCACCTTTGGCATCATCCCCAGCATCATCAGCAGCCTCATCAGGAGGTAGAAAATCTCACTTTCTATCCGTCAGCTCTGGTAAGTACTAAGCCCTCACTGTCTCTTCTTCCTTATCAACAAAAATTATTATAACTTTTTTTTCTGCTTACAGGGTTATCCAGGGTATGTGGAGCTGAGACCTGGAGTCAACTTCCCAGAAGCCTGGGCCCACCAAATCTCCAGAGCTCAGTTGGATGAGCTTTTATAACGCGGAGGATTCAGGATGGGCAAATGGGGAGGCCAGCCAGACCCATCGATCTGGCTCCGCAAGGATGGCTGCTGATTCTCAACGGGGCCTACATGTTGGTGCCTCCGAGAGAGCTGGGAGCTCCTGAGGGGGATTAGCCCTGAGGGTTGTGATGGTGTTGGTGCCATGAATTTGCCAATTATCCAATGGCAGTACGAGGCGTAAAATGTCATAATTGATGGAAAAAAATTATGTAAAAAATTAATGTTTATCTATATATAGCGTATCAATCAATTTTGAAATTGGATACACTAAAGAACAAAATGGAGTCTAAAACGTGTTTGAGAATTTTGAAAATATTCGGAAGTTCATATAAAAATGCCCCTGTTGCAAGGTGTGAACAGTGAATACGATTGTGTGAAAACCATATTAAGCGTTTTGAGAAGTTCTTGAAAAAGGAGGCTAAAGATCTCTCAGTCGGTGGAAAAATGCGAATCCAAACCATGATTGTTGCACTTCACACCTATTGTGAGAAATTTAAGAAGAAGCAACATCATGGTGGAAGACTTGGTGTCGCACCAGACAAGGAAAATGTCGAGAACAAAGCACTCTGGAAGGGTGTGGAATCCGCCTTCAAAAACCGAATTTAAACTGGTGCAATTATTAATTCAGGACACAAGGATCCTCAGTCTTTCCTGGAGGATGCAAGATCCCTTGCAGTTGCTCGCTTGCAGGACACCCTACAAGAACAGGGCAATATCAAGGCCAATGGAATCCTCGACTGCAAGTTCCAAGTGATGAAGAATGGTGAATCAATTGAGGAAACCAAATATTTCAACACCAGAAATGAAATCATTCTGCCTACCACCAACATTGGGGAATGGTTCCATCATAATATCACTGAACGACTGCTGGCAAAAATCGAGGACTTCCAGCAAAGAGATTCAGGATGGGAGTTAACTGAGGTTATCAATCTCACGATCAATATGATCAAATATGTGTCACTCAGCAGGTTTGAGCACATATATCTCATTAGCCAAATACGTGCAATTCGAGAGAGCAGTTGTGAGCATCAAGAATAATGACGAGTTCTGTTTCCTGTGATCTATCGCGGCAGCTCATCATCCCGCTGCAACCAATGCTGATCGTCTAAGGTCATATCCTCATTACTCCAACGCTACTCTACCCGACGGAGCAACGAAGCTCAACTATACAGGTTTGGATTTTCCAATGAAACTGAAGAATATTGAGAAATTTGAGCATATGAATGGATTATCGATAAATGTCTATGGTGTAGATGATGATAAAGAAATTGTACCGCTATATTTAAGTAAAATTAGATCAATCTGGCCCACGATTCATCTCTTATTGCTTTATGATAATGCACAATTGGAACGTGATACTCAACCGATCTATCATTTCACTTGGATTCGAAATTTATCTCGATTAGTTAGGTCACAACTCTCTAAGTATCAACATCCCATGTTCTTTTATGATCATTGTTTGGCATATTTCATTACAAAAAAATCATTCGGATTCGGATTCATTTTTTAGAATCATAAAACAGATTGTTTTGCAATCAATAAGTGTAAAATGATGCTGCCAGAAGAGAGTAAAAATATTTTGAGTTTCAAGAATTATCGATTCAAGGAGATGGTTCCATTTATTATCTATGCCGATGTGGAGTGTATCTTGGAACCAACTGATAACGAATCCTTATACCAGAAGCACATCCCTCATAGTGCAGCATTCAATTTACATTGTGCTTTCGATGATACTCGCTCCGAATTCAAATTGAAACGTGGACCTGATTGGATTGAATGGTTCATAGATGAATTACAGAGAATTGCTCATGAAGTCAATCTTTGTCTCAAGATAAACGTACCGATGAAGCCTCTCACCCTCGCACAAGCTTGGGACCTTGATAATGCTCAAGTGTGTCATATTTGTGAGAAACCTTTCGCTCCAACAGATACGAAATACTGCGATCATGGCCATTTCACGGGCAACTATCGCGGCCCACCACACTCCGAATGTAATATTAATTACAAGAACTTCCATATGATCCCAGTAGTTTTCCATAACCTCACCGGCTATGATTCACATTTTTTGATTAAAATTCTCGCCATACAATTCCCAGGCTCAGTAGATTTGCTGCCCATCGACAAGGAGAAGTGCATTTCATTCACCAAACACGTTGATGGCACTGATGTCAAATTCCGCTTTCTCAACAGATACAGATTTATGGAATGTAGTTTAGAAAAATTGGCCTCCTACATCGCCGATCAGGATAAATTAATAACCTCGAAGTATTGCAATGACGACCCCGAGAAATTTTGACTCTTGACCAGAAAGGGAGTTTTCCTTACGAGTACGTGGACTCATGGGAGAAACTCGATGACCCTCAATTACCTCCAATCGAGAAATTCCATTCCAAATTGAATGATGAGAGTGTCTCTACTGCGGATTATACGCATGCGCAAAAAGTTTGGGACGTTTTTGACATTATATCCTTGGGTGAATACTACGACTTGTATTTGGAAACAGACGTCGTACTTTTGGCCGACATTTTTCAAAATTTCGGATGCACCTGCTCTTCGGTGTATAAACTCGATCCCCTTCATGATTATACAGCACCAGGGTTAGCTTTGGATGCTATTCTTAAATGCACTGGTGTCAACCTTGAACTTCTAACTGACATTGAGATGCACTTGTTCATTGAGAAGGGAATTCGAGGTGGGGTGGCTCAATGCTCCAACCGGTACGCTTGTGCTAACAACAAGTACATGGGTGAGAAGTTTGACCAGAGCAAAGAGACATCGGATTTGATGCATTTTGATGTAAATAACTTATACGGTGCAGCCATGTCATAGTACTTGCCCTTCGAATGGATTGATCCATCAATCATTGATGTGCTGACTATTCCAGGTGACTCGGACAAAGGGTATATCCTTGAAGTCGATTTGGAGTATCCCAAGGAGCTCTTCGAGGCTCACAAGGATTTACCACTTTGCTTCGAGCATTTCATTCCCCCCAATAAAAAGATCTCAAAATTAGTGATGAGATTGCTTCCAAAAACGTATTATATTATCCATTATAAGAATCTTAAACAATGTATGAGTTTGGGGATAAAACTGACTAAAATTCATCGAGTACTGGAATTCAATCACGTGCAATGACTGAAACCTTACATTGACCTGACTACAGAATGGAGGAAACAGTCGAACAATGAGTTTGAGAAGAACTGCTTCAAATTAATGACTAACTCTGTTTTTGGAAAAATCATTGAAAATGTGACGAAACAGATGGATGTGAAGTTAAAAAAATGGGAAGGTAGATATGGAGCCAAGGTGCTCATTGCCCAACCCAACTTCCACCGTTGTACCATTTTCATTGATGATTTAGTGATTATTCAATTGAATCGCACTAATATGTACTTCAACAAACCCATCTATGTTGGTTTCTCATTTGATTTTCTCATTTGTCGAAAATCTTCATCTATGATTTCCATTATGAGTATGTTAAGCCAGTATTCGGAGATAGTGCTGAGCTTATGTATATCGACACAGACAGTCGTTTGTATGAATTTAAAGTTCCGGATATTTATGAATGTATGAAACCTGATAGTGGTTCCATGACTATTTAACACAAAGTAAATTCAACACGACAATTCAACATAAAGACAATTCAACACACAACAAATTCAACATAAACACCAACTTATCCATTTTTTTTCAAAATAGATCAAGTGGTTCATTTTCCAAAAAGTCTGATGACATTAATTATCATTACAGTTTCATGTTATGAGCAAGACTTCTTAAATAATCAATGATATTAATGTCTTCTGAGTGACTAGCCACAACATTTTTCAATCGTGCATCGTAGTCTCGATACCCCTTCTTCTTCTTACCAGAAACATCTCTCCCTGCATTATGCTTCACCTGTCCCTTCTCATAAAAAATCATCAATATATTGATTAGCAGGCCCCTGATACTGAGTGTTGATGTTTATTTTGACATTTGACAGACAAATTTGAAAGGAATCGGAAAACCATGTGTGAGTGCTTAATACGTATACGTTGAATACTCCTTAAGTTGAATTGGTAAGGTGTTGAATTGTCTGCGTGTTCAATTGACTATGTGTTAAATTATTTGTGTGTTGAATTGATGTGTTGTGTTGAATAGTCTATGTGTTAAATAGTCCTGACACTGTGATATTGTGAAATTTGACACATCGGATTATGTGAAAGATAATCCCTATGGAATGCCTCTTGTCAATAAGAAAGTATTGGGACTTATGAAAGATGAGTGCAATGGAAAAGTGAGAAGTGAGTTTATTGGTTTACGAGCGAAATTGTACACATTCAAAATTCATGATGATGAGAGAGCGAAAAAGCGTGCAAAAGGTTTGAGAAGCTCAACAGTAAAAAGAACCACATTTGACGACTACAAAGACTGTCTGATGAATTATCAAAATTTTGTTAAATCGCAGTATTTAATTAAGAGTAATAAGCATGAAGTGCATACTGTACATCACAAAAAGTTAGCTTTAAGTTGGGAGGACGATAAAGATTACGTTGTATAAATTCAACAGATACTGTACCATATGGTTATTTGTAAATAAGAATAAACATACATTTTCGAAAACTGACTTTTTTTTAATTTTTCATCATAATAGATCAATTACAATTTATTCTTATTTATCCATCTATTGTGAGAATCATCGGAGCCCAGCCATTTAACGAAAACTTTGTTTCCACGTTTACGAAGTACCTTTTTCACATCAGGATAGGTGACTTTTGTCAATTCCTCCTGGTAAACTCCACCTTCAATAGGTTTCTCCTCATAAAGAGAGAGTATATGTCACAGGATTGGTCTTTATAACTTCATTTATTGTGAATATTTCGGTTGTCCAGTTGGGTGTATAGCCCTTCTCGAAAACATTCTTGTATTTACTGACTCGGACCTTATCTCCATCTTTGAATTTGATTTTTTTCGTGCGATTGACTTTCAATTTTCCATAGATATGACGTAAGAAATACTTCTCATGATCAGCAGTGACATCTTTCGGTTTCATGCGAATTGGGCGATGCTTAGTATCATTATAAAACCATATCAAAGTCTAGACAATAGGAATCCACTGGTATGTTCCGTATAAACTGAACTGTTTCCACATGTTCGCTTTGAGTGTCCGATTGAATCGCTCATAGATAGATGCTTTGAGTTTACTGAAGGTGGAGTATATGTTAATCCCATAACTCTTCATAAGATTCTGGAATTCGCGATTGTAGAACTCTTTGCTTCTGTCCACATGTAGTTTTTGTGGTACACGGCCCTGTTCAAGTATACACACCATAGCACTACTCACATCCTTTCCAGTCTTGGTTTTTGTAGGTATAGCCCAGGTATATTTCGAGAAGATATCGATAACTGTTAGAAGAAACTTACAACTGTTGTTTTCACGAGTGTAGGTACTCATATCCACAAGATCTGCCTGCCACGTCTCATCCAGTCCGCGTACTTCAACACGTCGACGTGGATAATTCCTTCGAGCTGGTCTATGAAGCTCCTCCATGACTGTTGCCTTCTCATTCATTCTCCAATGCAATGAGACATCTATCCAAATTTGCAATTACCTCAGAATTGCGTAAGGCTAAATATTAATTAGTTTCTTCTTATTTTTGTATTCCCTTCAATTGCTCGTCTATCTTTGAATATAAACCCTCCTGCATCAAACTGATCTCATGTGTGATAGAATCTTTCAATGTTGTCAGTTCCTCAGTTAGATGGTAAATGGTCTCAGAATAACTGTTTAATAGTTCTTGTATTTCCTCCTCACTTACACTTTTTTGTTTCATAGTGTCCAGGAAATGCGTTCGGAATGATTGAATCATTGTTTCAATCCCATCAATTTTACCACCCATAGATCCAGTCACATTATATATAAGATGGAGTTCCTCTTTCAACATATTGCATATTATCTTCAGAGATACAACATCATTATCTTCTTCAGGGTCAGCCAAATTACATAATCTTTGATTATCCATATCATATTGTCCGTCAGGAGTGACCTTGAATCCTTCACTAGCAGGACCTCGGCTCTCGATAACTCTTACAGCACTCTTAGTAGTGCCCAATTCGCGTCGAAACACGTCGACACTCATGTTTTGAATGATAGATCATTATGATTTGCAGCTCAATAAATAACAGCAGCTTCACGCAACTCTTCCATTATTGCCATGATTTCATTGGTATGATTCATATTTCCAGCTGTCTGTGACGCCATAAGCAGTCGAAGTCTATCTACCAACTCATTAGGATCATCCCAATATACATAGCCCATTTTTCTTGGTTTTATTGATGCAACCATATGATGAGGAAGAGCTGTCCCAGTTATCTCGGATTTGATGAGATCTGCGATAATGCTGCGATATTTCATGGAGCCGCTTATTCGGAGAGCTCCCTTAGGTTTATAGTACATTCGATGTGCAGTTGTACTCCGAATAATATTGCTATACGTATGTTTATCAGTTTCGGTTATGAGGCTCATGTTAGGCGACTTTCTGAAGATTAATTCAATTAGACCGGGAGTTGATGTATATTCCTCACCCTTAAGAGTCATCGCGAATCTTTCTTGAAAATGACCGAAGAATCACCAATTTTCATACCGTTTTTCAGAGCATGCACACCATATTCTGTATCCAAATCGCTCTTTTCACGCTCTGTATTGTATCGATCTAAATACGCTTGAAGTAGCTTTTGTAACGCTATAGGAGATTCTGGCTTGATCGATGAAATACGATCAATTGGAGTCATAGCTTTGATTGGGGATATTCTCTTCATAGGGGTGCTTGTATGCGCCCTTTCTAAGTCAGATGAAAGTTCTTCTAGAGATTGATATTGGGAAGGACTCTCATAATCATCATCATCATCATCCGTATTCTCTTACTGCATTCGAATAGGAGTACCAGCTATCATTTTCGTTCTTTATTTTTTATTTGAAGATTCCTTCATTACCGATTGATCCACAATTTCTCAAGGGGAGTTATGACTGGTTTAAGCACTTCAGTCATAGCTTTCTCAGTGGTCTCTCTACCTAATTTCAGCATTTTATGCTTGCGCCGGATAGCATCACTCGCTTTAGTAATAGTTCGCAAGACATTTGTCTCCTTCTTGAAATTTTCACTCTGCATGTTGACACGAGTATGTTCACGCAAGAACTGCTCTCAGTTCCTTTGAGAAGTCTGTATTCATCTTTTCATGAAACTATTGAATCCTCTCCGATACCGACCTTCATCAATTTCACTCTCCTTATCAATCATAATGAAACTGTATTTATTTTCATTCCAACACTTTGCACACAAGTCCGTAAATTCGACAAATGACATGTCGGTATTCATATGATCATCATAAATATGTCTGAGATTCATATCATCTTGTCGGAAGAGTATCAGAAGATTTGTGTTGTCCCACACTAGATGTTTAGGTACATGAGTATACGTTTGACAGAGGTAAAAGCTATCCACATCTCTATGTCGTCCCATACAATAAATGCTCGCACATTATCTTGTTTCTCGCAAGCTATATCATCGAAAATCATGATGGAACTTGGTTGAGCATTCTCGGGTTTAATAACTTCATCATGCTCATTGAGTGGGAAATATCCTATACCCTTAATGGGAGAGATTAGACGTTTGAGCAGCCGGTACTTGGGTTGATTGAGAGATTTTGAATACACATAGATATTCTCAAATCTCAAACCGTTCGGCTGCACTATGAGAGCTAATAGAGCGTTTGTTTCTCCACAATTTGAAGGTCCACAGATAACTCCACGTACACTGTTAGGTAATAGAGGTCCATGACGTTTTCCCCCATTCGTTTTCCTCTGCGTTAAATGATCGAAATTTATTATTGGTAGTTTAATCTTCTGCTCTTTGAAGCGCATGGTTGATGACTGAAGTTAGAATGCTAAATACGTCATTATTTATGGACCTTTTGAAAACCTATAAATATACGCCGCTTATCTCATAACTAATCAGTCCTTCCATAACCATGAAAGGGTGCAAACGTAAAAGAGCACGTCAGGGCAAAGGTTTAGTGAACAGTATCATTAATAAACTTCCTGTAGATTTACATATACCAGGATATCAGTATTGTGGCCCGGGGACGAATCTACAGAAGCGATTGAAACGGGGTGATCCTGGCATTAATCCACTTGATGCAGTCTGTAAAAAACACGATATAGCCTACTCAAAAAAAAAAGATAACCCAACTGCGCGACACGAAGCAGACAAAATTCTTACGGAGCAAGCCTGGAAACGAGTCTTATCGAAAGACGCAAGTCTGGTGAGAAAGCTGCTGTTTCGGTAACAACATGAAAGCAAAAACCTCTCTCATGAGGTTTCTCATGAGGTTTCTCTCACTATCCCCCAGGCATGGGGATAAAATGATGTAAAGCAGTTAAGAAGAGGGGAAAACGTCGCGGTGGTGGTGGAGGCAGGAAGAAGAAAAAAATAGCTTTGAGACAAATTCTACAAACGGCTAAGACTTCTATGCGTCTTGGAAACGACACTATCAAAACAACGCTCAAAGGCGCACGTGATGCAGTGAAAAGTATTGGTGGGAGAAATCAGGTGCGATTATCCCGCGTCTTACCAGTCCCTGCGAAAATTGAGGTGAGGCAAAAATAGAGGTTTCAGGAAGGGTAATAAACCTCATATTACCCTTCCTGATACCTCTATTTGCGGATTTAAGTGCCTCCGGAGCTCTAGCTGGTGGTACAGCAGGCATTGCAAAAGCCATCAATGATGCCAATGCAGCTAAGAACGGTCTCCAAGAGAGCATACGGCATAACCAATCAATGGAGGCCATTGCATTGGTCAAAGGATTCTACTTGAAACCCTACAAGAAAGGTCTGGGTCTCCATTTAAAAAATGCATAAAGCTACCACACCGAGCTCTCACCGATGCCGACTTAGGGGAGACCGGGGCAAAGTGGAACGGTGGGGCAAAGTGGAACGGCGGGGTAAAGTGGAACGGTAGCAAAAACGAATTTAGAGCGAAATTTGGACAACTGTTTTTTTTAACTTTATTAGTCGAAAAACGATGAAGGGTCAAACGTTTCTGAGGATCAAACAGGGGTGTATATCCCCTTAAGCCAGGGTGAAACTTCGAACCTAGGTGGAATTTGGAAGTCCTCGGTTTATAAGGATAGTCGTGGAGCGAGTCTATATAGATTAAGGGAGTCCTAAAAAGTTATGAAAATTTTGAGCACAACCCATTTTGCCCCATACTTAGAGGTAGAAGATAGTTTTCCAGGTATGTGGCTTCAAAATACTCCTCGTACCATAATTGTCATTCGAGTTACAAAAAAGGTTATAACCAAAATTTGGCTATTTCCCTTAAATTCTGAAATATTCTTCAAAAACTCAGGTGAAGGACAAGTCAATTTAAGGATGTCCAAGTGCTTTGGCTATTTTTTATTCAGTGAAATGCTCTTCTACATTTGTCGTCGAATATCAGAGCTTTCAAATTCAAATTTCACCGGTTTTTCGTTGCAAGGGTTAACTTGCCAACGCGGCCGTCACCCGAGGGCCTTCAGCCAGGGAATGTTGAATGTCGAGTGGATTTTTCAGTTGAAAATTCCGTGGAATATCCGGTTTGAAAATTGTGTTGAATTTTCAGTTGAATATTATGTGGAAAATTGTGATGAAAAATTGCTGTGGAATTTTGGCCCGGCCGGGGCTCGAACCTGGGAGCTTGAGGTCGTGAATCTCATGCTGCTACCAAGTGCGCCACACAGCCGGGTTTCAGAGCTTTCATTTTAGCTCCATTTGACCCTAAGTTTCCGGACATTTCGCAATGATATTATTATTTGAAATGTGAAGGTCTGAATTTGAATCTCGATAATGAACCGCCAGAAAATATTTAAAAAATGTGAAAACAAAATAAAAAGTGTAATTTTGGAGGAATTCATAAAACAATTGAAAAATTGAAATTTTTTAACATTACGAGCATTTTTTAAAAATAATTTATGAACAATCAATTTTCCACGATAAAAATCATTTGTTCGGAATCATAACAAATTTATTCATATCCAGAATTTTACTAGAAATCGATTCCATGCCTAAAAAAAAATATAAGGTATTCGAAAGGTTGAACAATTTTAATTAATTATTTATAAGAAGGAAATGTTAAAAAAAATGATAATTCCCTACAAAATTATTATTTGAATGACGCTGAATATCCATGATTTTTGTCAAAAATTTGTCACACAATTTAATTGACAAATGTAATGATTCAAAATTGTTCAATCTATACTGTGGTCCGTACGAAACTATAAAAGATACGTGGATATCCGTAAACGATTTCGCCGCTTCGTTACTGAACTGAAACAAAAAGAAAAATAGTTTCATTCTACGGAATCTAACGAACATTGATAAGAAAAAGTTCAAATGAAATGAAAATCGTGCTGCGCGAAGCATTTAAAAGCCAAAACCTCGAAACACGAGGTTTCACCTCCACGTAGGAGGCAAAATGGGTTCAGCCTCAAAATTGTCCTGACTACAATATTTTAAGTACTTCATAATATACTAAGAGTCACTCCAATATTATTATCAACTGGAGATTCCCAAGTTTCATCTTGGTACCCGCTCAAGAATCCAACGGTTCTTAATTTAAGACATGTTACTCGAAATATGGTTACAAGTCGTAGTGATTTTTTTTTATTTGACCCTCAACAACTGTTGGTCCTTCCGATTACTTCCCTGTTTGACCCTTAAGCATGTTTGACCCCTCAAGAACAAAATTTGCAACCGTTCAACTTTGCCCCGGTCTCCCCTAATAAAATACGCCAAGGTCATGAGACTCCCACATTTTCGTGGCGTGTATATGAGAAACGAAATGCCCCAGTCAGGTCCACGCAAAAATGAATCAGCAATTGTTAATCTTGATGATAAAGATGGGCCTGGAACGCATTGGGTTGCATATAGGAAACGAAAAAATGAAGTCATGTACTTTAATAGCTTTGGCACCCGTCATCCACCTTAAGATTTGGCCATAACGTTCCCCCATTCTTTTTCCTCTGCGTTAAATGATCGAAATTTATTATTGGTAGTTTGAGTGTTGGAGGCTCATTACTTTCCTCCAATTGAATTATCAACATTGAAAAATTACAATCTAGGGTTGGCTGAATTATTAACTTTCAATTCTATTCCCAATAGTAATATCGGGAATAATAAATTCTATGTAGTTGATAGAATTATTGAAATATCTACAGGAAGCTACGAAATTGAAGATATTGAAAATTATTTGGTGGAGTAGCTTGTACAGTATAATATAAATATCAGCCTTAAGCCCAACAATAACACTTTGAAAAGTATTATCAAATGTAGTCACCCAATACATTTTTACCCTGAAGATTCTATTGGACGATTATTGGGCTTTATACATGGCATTCTCCCACCTCATGTTAGTCACGAATCTGATTCACCAGTGACAATTCTTAAGATCAAGTCACTAAGAATTGAGTATAACATCACCACTGGAGCATACATTAATGAAAAACAAGTACACACTGTCCATGAATTCTTCCCGACCGTTCCACCAGGATATAAAGTCATTGAAGTTCCATCGAACATAATTTACCTTCCGATCGTCGTACAGGCAATAGATCATCTCCAAGTGAAGATTGTTGATCAAGAGGGTCAATTGGTGAATTTCAGAGGAGAGGTTATAACAATAAGATTATACGTCAAGACCTAATATGGGCATTGTTTCCAATACCAAGTCTGGAGGTCGTTATAAAAGTGAATCACCATTACCAATTCCAAGCAGTCATCAACGACCTCTCACAGCGCTAACATCGCAGAATCTAAAATTCCTCAAGAGTTTGGGATTGAAACTGCAAAGAACAAGGAGAAAAAGAAAAGAGTGAAAAGGAAAATCCATAGTTTCCTCTGTTGCTATATCATCATTTACCATCACAAGCCATGGGAGAGATCCTGAAAATTCAAAAACCCCTGGTGTTTGATGAATCTATTGCTCACTATGAGATTCATGCGCATCAGCCTTTCGCATCAGCGACTTTCAAAAATAATGATGAAATTCGCATTGCCGTGCAACATCAAGACTTGTGTCTGCTACCGAGTAAGAGCTCACTGCATATACATGGACGCTTGACAAAACCTAATGGCGCAGCTGTTACGCATACGAGATTGGTGAACTGGGCTATTCTCTACTTATTTGAGGAGATTCGCTATGAATTGAACGCCATTGTGATTGATAGAAATAAAAATGTGGGTATTCCAACACTGATGAAGAACTATGTCTCGCGAAGCCCTGGTCAAGCTGCTCTTCTAGAGAATGCAGGTTGGATAATGAAAGATGATGAATCAATCATCATTGATGCTAATGGTTATTTTGACATCTCCATACTATTGATTATGTTGTTGGGTTTTGCTGAGGATTATGAAAGGATTATTGTGAATGCCAAACACGAGCTGATTTTGACACGAGGAAACACTTATGTGAATTCAGTCATCCAAGCAGCAGCAGAAGGAGCTGCTGCAGAAACATTCAAACTCTCATTAGATAAAGTAGATTGGATGATTCCCTACATCAAAGTAGCTGATTCTAAGAAAATCAGTCTATTGAACTACATCTCCAAGGATGCACTAATTCCCATCAGTTTTCGAGCTTGGAAAACGTACGAGTACCCACTACTGCCAGCGACCTCTAAACACGTTTTGGTGGTGAAATACTTAACTCAACTGGAGAAACCTTGCTATGTCATCGTAGGATTTCAAACTAACCGCAAAAATCAAACGAATAAAAATGCGAGTCGTTTCGATCATTGTAATATTCGCGATATAAAGCTTTTTCTGAATTCTCAAAGTTACCCTTATGGTAATCTGAAACTTAATATCAGTCATAATCAGTACTCTTTACTTTATAATATGTATTTGAATTTCCAAAGCTCTTACTATGATAAAGAAGCCGAGCCACTTTTGAGTAAGACAGATTTTCTCACATATGCCCCACTTATTTTTATTGATTGTTCGAAGCAAAATGAATACTTCAAGTCCGGGCCAGTTAATATTCGTCTTGAATTCGAGTCTGACGGTAATTTTCCAACTCAAACTGCAGCCTATTGCTTAATCTTACATGACCACATAGTAGAGTATTATCCAATCAGTGGGGGAGTAAAAAATATGATTTAAACAACAACAAAAATTATTGATATGCATGATACATATATTTTTTATTCTTCCATGTATCTATTTTTCTTTACAATAAAAACTTTAATATTACATGTACAAATTCGGGTTTTGTTCTTTCATTTTAAAAATACTTCCTTGATTTCTTGAACTTTTTGGTTCTGTATGGGTGAGGACGTTGTCTGCTACTGACTTCACAGCGGGGACGTTTTGCACATGGAGAATGATTTCCATTATCCTTTGAAGTACTAGCCATTGGTTCTACCTCCAGATGTTTTTTTTTGTCAGCATGAGGAATCTCCGCTTGGCTTTTCAATGAAGTACCATCGTCTGATTTCTCGCTTTCCTCGCCTTCATCCATATTTCCATTGCGGCGCAATTTCACAATTTTATAATTTCCTTGGAATTCCAGGAAATCTTGAAAAAAATTCCATGCTGTTTGCGGTGGATTATTGTCATAGTGATTGAGAATAATGTCATCGTATTTGCATATAGACATATAGTGATATTAAGGATAACAAACGGAGGTCATCAGAAGTCAAGTTATGGTCATTTTTTTTTTGGTCCAATACGACAACTTTTCACAAGTTCCACATTCTCCTTCAAATCCAAGAAATCTTGAAGACAGTCCCAAGTGGTTTGTGGTGAATTTTCATCGTAATGTCTAATAACAATATCATTATAGTACACCAAGAATGGAGGGAGTGCGCACAAAAAATCACTTCGTCTGCAGTCAAGGGCTCCATGATAGAAACTAACGCTCTGTTCAGTGCATCTAACTCTCATAAACGACTAAGGAATGTTCTGGAATAGTGAAGACATATGATATCATACATCAACCAATCCAAGCCGATTGACCACCCCCTCCTCTATGCAGCTTGTTTTATAAAACTGCGTAGAATTTTTCAGACGTGAAACACTTCCAGAAATTTATTGATATGAAATTGGATATTTATATTTTCTCAGAATTGACTGCAACTAACCGTTATAAAAAAGGTAGCAAAAAGAAAGTTCTAGAACAATGACGACATCTAATGAAACTCTCTAACAAATCCGAATCGAATCTTCCCCCTCGAAGACTGTTGTCATAAAAAAATTGCGCAGTATTTTTCCAAAACGTAAACAGTTCTCAGAATTGTTGACGTATAATGAAGAGTATTGCGCACAATGATGCAGTTAGATTCTCTATAAAACTCACGAGATTTTCTCGAAAAGCATTCAGTCGTGCTCTGAACAGTGTAGTGTGAAAATGGAAGCAATAAAAAATATCAAAACCCAGTGTGAAAAGCCTAATATTTAGAATGGATTGTTGAAAATAAGAAAAATAGAGATATAAATATATACTCCATGCATTATGTTTCTTTCAACCTCCCTCCATTCTCAAACAATTAAATGAATAAATAAAATTAGTCATAGGATAACATTTGAAAATTTCACAGGCAGAATTATAGCAGGGAGAGAGAGCTCCACATTACCGACTGCTGGAATCACCTCCAGCAGTATTGACTAGACCTTCACTTGACCTTGACTTGACCTTGACTTGACCTTGACATGACCTTGGCTTGATTTTTCTTTTGATAAAACTTTTCAACAACAACAAATTATACAGGAAATAGGGAGAATACTTCATTCAGAATAAAGAATTCGAAAAATCGGATACAGCATTCAGAATTAGAGGGCAGCACTCATGATCATTAATCAGTCGATCATCCAGTGCTCTACAATATCATCCAACAAAGTTGTCCATTTCTTCCCCTCATTTACTTACCAACCCTCTACCTGTCTCGGCAATACATGCCCCCCTCTTCCTAACATGTGATTCCCCCCCTGCATCCATATATGATTTTCACCCCCCCCCC
>NW_021680417.1:628829-676336 GCF_001412515.2 Diachasma alloeum
ACACCCCACCACATACCCACGAGCGCGACCCCCCCCCTGCCCCTCACCGTCCCACGCCCATATTTGATTTTGAATCGCTGTTACCTATCTACTCAGGACAACGCGCGGCCACAGCAAAAGAAAGCCTGAAAGTTAACCTGATGATTATCTCCACGTTGGGCTGGGCAATTCTCCCACATGCGGCGTATTCTCCAGACTTTGCGCCTTCTGATTATCACCTTTGTCGGGCGCTACAATATCACCTGGTGCAAACCCAGTTCCAATCTCCTGAAGAAGTCCGGCAGAGTATTGAGGACTTCATCCAGTCAAAACCACCATCTTTTTTCCGAGCCGGAATCCGACAATTGCCCGATAGATGGGAGAAATGCGTGCAAAGTGACGGCAATTATTTTCAAGATTACATCTGTATTCATTTTTTTATAAATAAATGTCAAAATTGTCGAAAAAAGGCTGAGAATTATGTCATACACCTGATACATCGAATTAAATTTATTCACAGTAAACGTAACTTTGGTTTATATCATGAGAGCTGGAACGAGAGTGAGCTCCTGGGGCAACGATATAAATCAACGGATCGAGGATGTCCGAATTATTACGAATCGTCGCGAAGATGCTTTACGACAAGGACAGCGATATATCAGCTGATACGTGTTGCGCTAAGGTATTCGGTTGCTAAGCCAAGCTCGAACACAATACATTCAATTAATCTGAAATAAATATGTAAGTAGCTTCGCTTTGATTTTACATAATTTTTCTGAGTTAACAAATGGGGCAACAATTCCATTACCACTGATTAATCATGTTTGTGAAGGAATCATGTTTCATTATTGCGTTTGAAGAATCGTCTAGAATGATCACAAGAAAAGTACATCAACGTTCACTGAATAGATTCATCTACTACTACTTGACAGTTCTCGGTTTATGTCCCTTTGATTTTTCCGACGAAAATATTTTAGTGCGTTGCAACGTCTCCACAATCTATACTCTGCGTTATTTACACGATTTTTTTCCTCTTCCTGGCGAATCATAGACTCTCAGTTGCATTCGCCTGTGAAACTCCAACGTATGTGATCTCAAATGCTTTGAGTACCATTTTCGAATCTCTATCAGTGATGTTCATCTGGTCGAATGGAATATTTTTCGTGAATACACTGCGTGGCATCATCGTAGGTTTCAAATATATATCGAAATCTTTGCAATCGTTCGGCAGTTTGGATGATTCAAACGTCATAATCTGTGACGAAATTCCAGGGGAATTCGTCACCTGCGGAACTCCAGGGTATTTATGTATATAAAGAAAGAGAGAGAGAGAGAGAGTAAAAATTTATAAACCGTTACCTTTTCTTCGCGATAAAAATCTATACGGAAAATTAGAGCTACCTGCTACCTTAACTCTACTTCAGAGCTACGTTGAGTTCGGAGGACTACTTAAATTGGTTACCTATCGCGTGAATCGATTCCCTAAATTTTTAGAACAATATTCATTAAATAACTTCATTAAATGAACCAGCTATTTTGCAGATATTTTTTTTTTCGAGTCAGTTTTGTTGAGTTAGAGTTTAGTATTTTTGAGATTTTCCTACGTAAATTCGGTTAAGGATCAGGATATCAGGATAATGTGCTACCCAGTGTTTCCTGTAACCCTTTTTGGTTTGTCGATAGAGTGAGTACATAGGTCGAGTTGAAATGCTTGCGCTCCCTTGAGCGAGAGTGTTAGGACATTCAGTTGGAAGGCTGTGGAGACGATTGCCCAGTCGTCGAAACAGATCGCCATCGGGTTTTTAGTTTAGTTAGATTTGCGTTTGAGTTTTGGTTGTTAAAGTCCTAATTCCTCTCCGGAGAGTGCCCTCTGTAGATAAGCAACCTTATTCCGGTCGTAGATGGAGTGAAGACCCGCTCAGCCATCTCAGTTTTGTGTTGAGTTCAAGTAACTACAGTTTCGTTCAGTTAAAATAATTAGAATCAATTGTATGGAAAATTCAAATTTAAATCTTTAAATATTTCGCGCACAATTACTCCGGGAATCGATAGTTCGCCTCGCCAACACTCAAGTCAGCACCGTACCGGGCTAGTCTACCCCAGACTCCCCACCACTATGCGACAGGCCCGAACAGACACACGCGATAGTCGCCATTACAGTATCGACCCGGACGAGAAAAGTGAGGTACGAGTCGAGTAACTCCCTAAACGAGCTCTTTTTCGAGGTAATTATCGAGGCCCCGTGACCAAAATTCCGTCGAATTCAAAGCTCCAGACTATGGTAAGCATTCGTGTAGTTATTTAGAGGTGTTTAAAAGTGAATCAGTGCTTTTTTTAAAAAAAGAAATTGGACCGCGTGGGATGGCGTCGCCACCTCTCGGAATGACGCCAACATCGATACTCATGGTTTGAAGCGTAGAAAACCCGTCAAACGAACCCAAATGCTCCCTGGAAGCTATCTGAATTTATCTAAATGTTAATCATGCTACCTGAAGTAGGGATTATGGTAAAAATTAGTAATTTTAGGCGTCTCGCTACGGCGGTCGATGCCATGTGCTATCTGCTCTCTGGCTACCTGTCTGCTTGCTCTCTAGATTCGCTTATTTTCGCTAAAAATTGCGACTTGCTACCTATCTTTCCGCAGTCTCGTCTTCTCCTAAGAGTTTTAGGAGAAAAATCAGACGGCGTGAAATATCTTTTATGTTATTTCTACGCGTTCTATGCTACCTTGAATGTTCGTTAATTGTGGAATTCCGGTTGGGCATGGGGACGCTATCTTGATTGTTACCTTAAAATTTTATGGTTGGAATCCACAATAAATGAACTCAATTTCTACTCTCATAGGTTAATTTTATTATTATTATTATTATTTATTCAGCTGATTATGACGTACAACCTTTTTACAGCGATAGTACAAGTAATTATAAATATAAATAATATGGATAAAGATAAGTATGCGGAAGGAACGGTACTCAATAGTTTAATAGGCAGCTATAGTGTTGATCAAAGAAAGGAGCCGGTGAGAGTCACCTACGTGTCTATGAGAAAGCCAGGTAGAGAGAAGTCCAGAGTTGTTTAGCGTTAAAATAGGTACAAAGATACAAAAATAATTGAGGTAAAGGCCCTTAAAAGTATATATAAGAGAGTTGGAGGTAGTATTCCACCTGAATTACACAGACAAACAGCAATCTGAATTTGAGTACAAGTCTATCAGATCATTAATATAATAGCGATAAAATTAGAGAGTATTACATAATGCAGGTTTACACTTTGTCATATCAGGGTTGTTCTCTTTCTAAAATAAAAATATAGATTAACAATGTTCAGTTAATAGAGAATAAAAATTATCAAACACGCTTAAAGTAATTTATAATGAGATTAACTTTTTTCGCTTGCGAGTTGGAATGTGAATTTAGAGGAGCTGTATCAATGTCTAACTTGGAGGCCCTCTTTTTGATTACACATTTGAGGAATAAAAAGAGACTTTTCGTTGCATGCGTGTCTCCTGATTCCAAGAAGCTGGTGAGGATATCTATTGTGGTAGTGGGATTTGGCGTCTCGGGAAGAAAGTTTGGAAGTAGGGAGCGACGGAGTTCCGAGTATGCCTGGCAGTCCAACAATATTTGGGTTAATGTTTCTGGTGTACCCGGGGAACATAGTTGGCAGTCTTGGGAGGGATCAATTTTGTGGGAGGTTTTATTGATGGCAAGGTTTAGGAACAGAGTATTTGCGAGCCTGACTTGAGCCTTTGTCCTCGTCATAACCAATGGGAAGCGTTTTTGAAGATAGGCAGCAGGAACTCCGTTTCCCAGTCTAGGAAGTCTCAGTTGGTAGAACGAAGAGGCTGAGCAACGGTTGACATCCGAAGGATATCCCAGCTGACTCTAGGATGTGTTCGAGTTGAAGAATTGGATTGCAGCTCTTTTCACGGGCCAGCGCCGCTGGTGTTAGATTCCTGCCTTTCGCTGACTTTGCCAAAGTCATGTAGCTCAAGAGGCAAATTTTTGGGAGTCTGGATGGATCCAGACTAAGGACTTTGGCGTACCAGGAAAAAGTCAGCTTTACAACCCTATGGATGACTCCAATTACTCCCACTTCATGTCGAACCAGATAGCCCGGAGTACACGTCGGGAGTAGTAAGAGTCTCTTGAAGAAGTTTATTTGGATTTTTTCAGCTAAATCTGTATATTGAAGAGCCCACGTCGGGGCAGCATACAGAAGTGTTGACATTACCATCGAGTCGAAAAGTTTAAGAGGAGCTTCCCAAGAGTCAGAGCTACCCCGCGCTAGTAGAGCGATAACAGTACCAGTGGCTATCTGAGCTTTATTTACCGCTGCCGTAGCAGCACACCTTCCCAGCGAGGAGGTAGAAAATTCCACTCCCAAGTATGTGTAAGTGGAGACAATGTCAACTATCTCATTTTTACCTTGAGTGGGTAATTAGGTAGAAGCGAGAGTCTTCCTCCAGTCCTGAATATCATGAGCTTAGTTTTGGAGACATTGATACTTAGTTGGTTAGCATCAAAGTAGGCTTCAAGGTCCTTCAGCACGTGATACATTTGGATTTGGCTAGATGTAAAGAGCACCAGATCATCGGCAAAGAGTAGCGCAAGAACGTCATTCAATGCGTCAATACTAGGACCGGAGTGGCCTCTACCCCGGAGGAAACTTTCGATGTCAGCCATGAACAGTAGAAATAGAGTTGGGCTCAGGCTCTNATTAGGTGGGAGGGCTTTGTAGAATTCGGTAGAGATACCGTCAACTCCTGGAGATTTACCTGACTTTGCTTCAACTAGTACTTTTTCTAGCTCAGCAAGCGTGATCGGAGAGTCGAGTAGGGGGTCACCTTGTCCTTCGAAGGTAATAGTGGTGGTTGACCTGACTGGGAATACTTTGTCATAAAAAGCCTGCCAAATTTCAACACTGAGTGATGGGGAGCAGGTTCTCACTCTGAAGGACCGTACTGCTTGCGAGAATTCACAAATGGATTTCGTGTTTGCAATTTTGTCACGTAAGTCGTCGTAGTAAGCCATTCTCCTTTCAAACATCAGGATGAAGTAGGATTTCTTCGAGTTATGGTAAGAGGCAAGTGCATCCGTCTGGAAGCCTGCCTTCCGACACGCAGCTAGCGATCTTTCGGCATCCTTCTTAGCAATTTGGCAGTCTTTATCGAACCAATGTTTGGGTACTCGGGCCGGGACAGTGGAGGGAGTCCTGACTGTCATACCAGCTGCTTCAGCAGCTTGTGTTATAGTGGACTGAAGGTTGTGCATAAGGGAGTTTACGTCTTGGTTAAGGCTGGGGACAAGGTTGATGGAATTGGACAAGTGAACGGTATATTCATCTATATTAGCTCTTTTCCACTTGATTCGAGAGGGAGGTGGAGGTGCTAGAGGAGCTTGACTGGTACACTGGAGGGGGGCCAAAGAGGTCAATGGAAATTGGAAAATGATCGGAAGGCAGGACTGATATCTCGACCTTGAAATCGAGGAGCTCTTGGATGCTGGGTAGGTCTAGGAACATGTAGTCTATGATGCTTCTGCCCCTAGGTCCAACATAGGTAGTCTGAGCTGGTGAGTCACTAGGGGTTCTGCCATTTAGAAGAATAAGACCATTTTCTTTCATGAATTGAGAGATTTCATTGCCTCTGCGGTCATTTTTTTCTGAATCCAAAGATCTCTCAGCGTAAATCACAGACCCTTCCAAAAGCTCATCAGGGTAATATCCATCAGAGCCAATTTTGGCATTCAAGTCCCCACCCACTATCAAAGGGTCGTCCAACTTGGTGTCATTTATTTCGTCAAGTACAAGCTGAAGTTTGGAGTATATGGGGCCCAGGCATAGTCCTAGTGAGGGTTTGAAGTAGATTAATCCGACATAGACACAGACAGGAGCTGAGTTGCAGTCCTCTCTAGAAATCTTAGCGAATATCCAATAGTCAGAGGTATCTAGAAGTTCAGCACGGAGACTTTAGTGGCAGAGGAGAGCGAGGCCCCTACTGGGCCTTCCACGCTCTTTTGAATTATCTTTTCTCGCTTCAATACAGATAGACTTGAAGTCTCGATAATCGCCAGATAGAGTCAGTGAGGAGTCAAGGACCCAGATCTCCGTAAGGCCAAGGATATCAGGAGGAGAGTCAGGGTTATATTGGGTAAGGTTGTTTATTCCATTCACATTCCAGAAAGTTAATCTCAAATTTAATCGTTTTTTGCCGGGATCTGTGATACAGTTGTCCCAGCTCTGGCAGTCTGACTTTTGGGAAACCGAGGAATGAATTTGGTGATTTTACAGCTTATATTGTCCCAAACATACTGACAGTCATCCACCATTACTTTCTGATAAGAGTAGGTAATTTAATGGCCTTTGAGTCTCTCTTCCTTGGCAAATTTCCTGAGATTAAAGTCAGCTAGTTGTTCAGCCTTCGTGAGGTCATTTTGTATGAATACACCTTTAAGATTTGCAGCATTTTTGAGAGCAAAGAGCTCTTTCTTGGCTTGGAGTGTGTCAAGTTTGACACATAGCATTCCCTGTTTGGTCACTCTCCTTACCTCCAGCACCTTGCCCCTGAACGTGGGGAATTTTTGGTGGAAGAAGCTCGAAACCTGTTCGAAGAGGTCCTGGGAGGGGAGAGCAAGGCCTCTGATAATCACGTTATTCTTTTTCAATTCTTTTTCTTGCCTTTCTAGCTTGTCCATGATGGCATCTAGTGAGTCATTTTCAGAAGGGTTTAGGGTAGCGTGGAGTTTTTCTTCAATTTTGTCGAGTCTGGCAGATGCTTCTGGGCTCAGTGTGGAAGGGCCAGAAGCTTCAACAGCCAGAAGCCTTGAGTCAAATGAAGTGTGGGAGTTCTTGAGATCTTTAACCTCTTCCTCCAAGCTCGACACTTTGGTAGTGATGTTGTTTCTCCAGGCTTTAAGCTCCTTTCTGTCTTTGGCAGACTCAAGTAACAACGTGTCCATTTTTGACATCAGGCCAACCATGAAACGATTTGTCGGAGTATCCTCAAGCCCATTGAGGGCTAAGCTCGCTTGAGTGGACATTATAGGTGATGTCAGGGGAGATTCGTTAGATGACAAGTCGCTCTCGTCTTTCGCATCCCCATAGTGTTCTTTTTGGTTAGAAGAGTCATCCAAGAAAATCTGCACCTGGGGAATTCGCATGTTAGGGTTAGATTTCGGTCTTTTGGGTGACGTAAGATCTTCCTCAGGAGATTTCGAATCTTGTGACCGTCTCTTACGTTTGGATGGAGTTTCGGTATCCATGAATTTTTCTGAAGGAAGGACAGGATCAGCAAATACGCCAGAAAGAGAAGACGCTTATGGCTCGTCTCACATCGTATACTTGAGGGATTGCCAAAAATAGATCTCGTAGTTTGACAGTTGGTAAGATAGGAAACCTTTTAAGCGAGGGACTGTACGGGTAAAGGTAATGGGTAGAGGTGGCGCAAGGGGTCTAGTTTGGACCGTAGGTGGCAGGTAAAGTGGATAGAGAGAGAGAAGGCTTCGAGGGTCTGATGGCTAAGGAACGGGTGGAAAAGGACTAACCTTATGTGATAATTTCAGTGAATAAAATGTAGATTACTAGAATGATTTTGCTAATTGAGCAGGTATTTTGTAATAAAAAGAAGCTCTGGAATCAGGAGATCACATACATACCTTCGCTTGAATTAATAGATTGGGCGTTCTAGGAAAAAAACACAGAAAATTAAGACAACAACTCTGGACTCAACCACTCTGGACCAAGTTCGCACCGTTCCCCTCTCATAGGTTAATTAATTGGCTCCCTGTCCGATTCTGAGTCGTTTGACACCAAAATCGGCCGATTTCAAGGGAGCAAACCTCCATTTCCAGTTTGAAACCCACCCTTCCGGTGGGATAGCCACGTGGCAAGCATCCAAGTTCCCTCGCTCTCTTTTTGGATCATTTTCAGAGGGGATAACCCACTAATTGCGTCTTAGAGACGGCCAAATGACTGAAAATGAATGAAAAAGGCCCTGCGAAATAGAAAATGCGAATAATTAGGAGAAATTAGGGAAAATTTCATACATTTCCGGTAGCTCCCTCTCACATTCGTGTAGCTACCTCGCTCGCTCTCTCGCTACCTCCACGCGTCCTCTCTCTCTCAGATTCATGCGCACCGCGTGGATAATGCCTTTGCCTATCTCTCTGTTAACTTTTAGTTGGGATCATTCCCTTTTCTATAGTAAAATTATTTTATTAGTTTTTCGAGTCCGTGAGATTATTCGTTCCCTATTTGAAATTATATCGAGTCAAAATTGTATAAAATTTGTAGTTGCAAAATCGAAAATTGTGTAAAATGTGGGCAATAGCGGAACATGTCAGTATAATTACGTTTTATCATTGGATTTTACCTACCCCCGATCTATCTAGAATTAAGATATTGGATTTTGAGCTCTCGATGAAGGATTGGTTTTCCTGTCCACGAATCCACCCCTCTCTCCACAACCCGCACACTGAGCAGCCGAGTAAATCCCTTACTCTCGTGATTACCATCCCTGAGTTTTAGCTTCTGGGTTTTGTTGTGTCTCTTTTTTTCGAATTTCGCGGATGGTTAGTATTTAGTTTAAGGCAATGGGTTGCGGTTCGTCGATTCCGCATTGCTAAAAATGGGCTGGTGCCCTAAATACATGAAGCAAGGTTGGATGAGTTGCTGACCGTTCCCGGAGTTCTGTTTTGTTGTTAAGTTTTTCGTGTTTCAGGCTTGGTTGATCGCGAGACTGAAGGTAATGATTTAGCCGTGTTAGGATAATCGAAAATTTTGGGTTAGGGTTTATTGAGTATTTGTTGAGACTACGGAAAATTCATTACTAATCTAAAGGATGACATATTTTGTATTGTTGGTGCATAGTGCTCACACGATTTTAATGATTGTGAACATTATTATCAAACCTTCAGCAGAAATCATAAACCAGCTAGCACGGGGCATATTCACCAGACTCCTAGGTGTCAGTTACGTAATTTTAGTGGTTCTCGTCTCCACTTTAGGCTTGTTAAAACAACATTTGCATTTTGTTAATAAATGTACCCGAAAATGTCCTGAAAAATATAAGAATCTTTCAGGAGTGACTGTTTCGCGCGGAAGGTATTTCTTACATGTACTATTTTTTTGTGGAAAATATTTTTATTTCTCGTCCATTTTGCAAATTATCTGCGATTTATTGTTGAAATAATTTCATTATTACATGTGTATAATTGTTTTTACAGGAATCAGTGTTGCAACGATAAAGAGAAATATCTCAGAGCAATCTTCCGAATACGCAAAGATCTTCGAACGCTTTTCACAATGATGGAGAAATATTTCCGAGGGCCAATATTGTTTTTTCTCTTATCACATTTTATCCATGTAACGTCTTACTTCATTACCTCATCAGCTTGAATGTGGTTGGAGTGTCGAGTGGAGCCATCACATCGATATTTGTCATGTTTTTCGCATGGCTGATCATTCATATTGCAGAAGTACTTATGATTATTGAGTCGGTAAACTCTATTGTTCTTGAGGGAAATTTGACCGGAAATATCTTCCATCGCATGGTTACTGAATATCATCCAGAGGGTATCGTTGATATTGTAAGTGAAATGAGCAAAGAATGGCAAAATTTGTTTAAGGCAAGGCCTCGTGGAAATCGGGTTGACAGATTGTGTCAAATTTTGATAGAAAATGTTGAATTCCGTCAAATTTTGCCAATTGTTTTCGCAGAAAAATTATATTCATACGATGTCAGAAGCGCTAATATATTCAAATTTGCCATTGCTCGCCAGAATGTTACAATGAATGATACGAGTTTGAAACAAGTACGTCATTTAATGTTATTATTTCCCTGAAAAATCGGTCATAATTGGGCAAGTTCTCACTGAACTTACCGTAATTTGTCACAATATGCCAACTGGTCGGTAGCTCCTTCTCTTTGTTTGACATTTTGACCTTTTTTCCATAATATGTCAAATTCTTAGTTATATTCGAGCCTCGTCTTCGAGATGTTAATAACTGGTAATAGTACGCCTGCGGCTAGATGGAGCCACACGCCTTCAGAGACCATAGAAAAAGTTGGCTGTGGCACCTCGGCGGTAAGGGCTCGCCATCTCATCATAATTTTCATGTGTACGCGAGTGGAATGCACGCTTTTCAGAGTTTCCAGTTTGTATTGTTGTAATAATCCATTTTTCTCCATTTTTTCACAGTTTTTCCATAGTCATAGATGATTGTAAGAAGAGGAAACACATAAATTGTGTGGAATATCTAGAAATCTATAGTGAAGTTGCAAATATTACGTGCATGGGCTTATCGACTTTTCTTTGGATAAATAATTGATTGCAAATGAAGGTAAGCGATGTTTCCAGTCTCTCAGCCTTTTTAGACGCTCGGGTCAGATTCTAGAGACAGAACCAATCGAAGTCAAAGGCTTTTTTAGGCCGAGTTTATTCGTTGTGGAACAACTCAGCCTAACCTCATTTTACCTGGTTCTCCTGGTCCTAGAGACAAAATCGAGAACAAGGAAATTAAAAATGAGATTATTACAAATATGTCAGATGGATCTTCATCCCTGACATCCAGGACAGTGCGAACAACAGCTCAGATCCTGTTGTGCTAGACACATCTGCGCTGACGCATTCACCTAAGGTTCCAAGCCTTGCTCTAGCCTTGTTCTACTATTTCAATAGTTAAATCTGCGCTTGATACATTGATCCAAGGTTCCAAGCTTAGTGCTACTATTTCAATAGTTGAATCTGCGCTTGACGCATTGATTCAAGGCTCCAAGCCTTCTACTACTATTATGATAGGTACATCTGCGCTTGACGCATTAAAGTAAGGCTCTAAGCCTCCAACTACAAATGCAATTGTTGCATCTGCACCTGACGCATCATTCAAGGCCTCAAACCTCCAAAATAATATTCCACCTGAACTCAATTCAGGAATATAGGAGTTCCTAGTCCATCGAAGCCTCATGATGCCGAGATCTCTTTTCAGAGTGATCTGGAAGCTCGTTGGAGTTTCTGGCTGGTCTCGAATTTGTTGAGGCACAAATTATACAGATTTATGGAAATATTCACCAAATCTGAATTCAGAGATTGCTTTCATCTCCGCCGAACCGCTGATCCATTGAGATAAAGAATTTTTAATCAATCTCAAAAGACGCAGGTTCTGTCCTCGTGGCATTGGGGGCTACTCCTCGAAGTCTGCTCTAGGAAAAGAAACTAGACAATCTAGTCCTCTTCCAGAAGTTGTGTGGTTCAAGAAAAATAATTAATTTTTAGTGCCCTTAAGGCTACAGCTCCAGTTTAATTTTTGTATGGCTTCATATTTTTCAGGAAGCTTGAGAAGATTAAAATAAATCTTCAAAATTGTGTCAAGGTTTGGAGATTTATCCACCTTTACAGAAGAATCTACATTCATTGAATTCAAAGGAGCTTGTTTTGAGACGTAGAGTTAAAACAAACGGTTCAAAAACCTTGCATGCCTCAGGTTGAACAACAGGTCCAGACGGAGGCATTTCCTCGATCGTTCTAATGATTCTCGATCGAAGTCAGCGTCTCCAGAGTTATCTTACTTCAGGAGAGCAAGAAGTAATGGCACAAATCTCTGCAGCCATTCTTGAGCATGTCCTTCCCAATGGAAATTAAACTGTTCTAATAGTTTTATTCTAGAGAGACTGAAGAGTCATAAAAGCCTCTTCAATTCTGCCCCTTACCAATCGGAAATTCCTCCAGAATTTCAAATCTGTGAACTGAAAGGGGCAGTCCTGAGGGGCGGATAAACAGGTATGTGATCATAGAGGTAGTTANGTTGCAAATATTACGTGCATGGGCTTATCGACTTTTCTTTGGATAAATAATTGATTGCAAATGAAGGTAAGCGATGTTTCCAGTCTCTCAGCCTTTTTAGACGCTCGGGTCAGATTCTAGAGACAGAACCAATCGAAGTCAAAGGCTTTTTTAGGCCGAGTTTATTCGTTGTGGAACAACTCAGCCTAACCTCATTTTACCTGGTTCTCCTGGTCCTAGAGACAAAATCGAGAACAAGGAAATTAAAAATGAGATTATTACAAATATGTCAGATGGATCTTCATCCCTGACATCCAGGACAGTGCGAACAACAGCTCAGATCCTGTTGTGCTAGACACATCTGCGCTGACGCATTCACCTAAGGTTCCAAGCCTTGCTCTAGCCTTGTTCTACTATTTCAATAGTTAAATCTGCGCTTGATACATTGATCCAAGGTTCCAAGCTTAGTGCTACTATTTCAATAGTTGAATCTGCGCTTGACGCATTGATTCAAGGCTCCAAGCCTTCTACTACTATTATGATAGGTACATCTGCGCTTGACGCATTAAAGTAAGGCTCTAAGCCTCCAACTACAAATGCAATTGTTGCATCTGCACCTGACGCATCATTCAAGGCCTCAAACCTCCAAAATAATATTCCACCTGAACTCAATTCAGGAATATAGGAGTTCCTAGTCCATCGAAGCCTCATGATGCCGAGATCTCTTTTCAGAGTGATCTGGAAGCTCGTTGGAGTTTCTGGCTGGTCTCGAATTTGTTGAGGCACAAATTATACAGATTTATGGAAATATTCACCAAATCTGAATTCAGAGATTGCTTTCATCTCCGCCGAACCGCTGATCCATTGAGATAAAGAATTTTTAATCAATCTCAAAAGACGCAGGTTCTGTCCTCGTGGCATTGGGGGCTACTCCTCGAAGTCTGCTCTAGGAAAAGAAACTAGACAATCTAGTCCTCTTCCAGAAGTTGTGTGGTTCAAGAAAAATAATTAATTTTTAGTGCCCTTAAGGCTACAGCTCCAGTTTAATTTTTGTATGGCTTCATATTTTTCAGGAAGCTTGAGAAGATTAAAATAAATCTTCAAAATTGTGTCAAGGTTTGGAGATTTATCCACCTTTACAGAAGAATCTACATTCATTGAATTCAAAGGAGCTTGTTTTGAGACGTAGAGTTAAAACAAACGGTTCAAAAACCTTGCATGCCTCAGGTTGAACAACAGGTCCAGACGGAGGCATTTCCTCGATCGTTCTAATGATTCTCGATCGAAGTCAGCGTCTCCAGAGTTATCTTACTTCAGGAGAGCAAGAAGTAATGGCACAAATCTCTGCAGCCATTCTTGAGCATGTCCTTCCCAATGGAAATTAAACTGTTCTAATAGTTTTATTCTAGAGAGACTGAAGAGTCATAAAAGCCTCTTCAATTCTGCCCCTTACCAATCGGAAATTCCTCCAGAATTTCAAATCTGTGAACTGAAAGGGGCAGTCCTGAGGGGCGGATAAACAGGTATGTGATCATAGAGGTAGTTAAAACCTCTGTATTACTATCAGAATCCTATCAGGATCAGCTCGTCTCATTGTAACTGTTTGTTGGTGAACCACATGATTAGCAATGGTCAATTTTTCACATTAAAAGGTTAAACAAATTTAGGAGAACTCATACCTTCAATTGAAGGACATGAAAACCCTTCCAAAACTAATACTTTGTGACACATTCACGGATGGAAATGTCTTCAAAATCGTACATTTCCTTCCCCGGTACATGTGGAGCATGAAAAGTTCCGTTGTTTGGGCATGGGTGGTATTTTATCCAATTCCTACCCCCCATTTGGAATTGCGACTAGTTCTCTAGCTTCGCGAGAGTCATGAGGCCGCTCATGAATCGTATTGATTCGGAGGCTTCATATCATCTAGTTATCTAGATGATATTTTATTATTGGTTTTCCGGCTATTGAGTATGGTACCAATACAAAATTAAACTGTCAAGGCTCTTTCTTGTCTGAGCCGTATTAAAAAGCGAAAAGCATTGTGAATACCTTAATTTTATCAATGACTCTTACAAGTTTTATCTAGAAACACCTTATGAAAGATGAGATGCGTTTTAGCGATTTAGGCAATAAATAGTCTATTTCATCATCTGCAATCGGGAAAATTTATTCAATTAGAGTGTGTTTTCACCTCATAAGCTCCTTAAAATGTATGGGTCTACATTGGCATTGAGTATACGCTACACTGAAAAACTTGGAAGAATTTTAAAAAAGTCAAGATGATCATTAATTATGGAAATTTTGAATGATCTCTTGTTCTCCTCAGCCAGATCTTCCTCAGTAGCTCTTAATTGAATTGATCAGTCTAGAACAAATATTCTTTTAGGCGCAGCCTTCTTAGGGTGGAAATCTACCTCTACGTAAAATGATTAAATCGAAACATTTGGCCAGTATGAGAAAGTCACAACAATATAAATTCCTCAATGTTTTGACCATTCACCCAGCTCATAGATGTTTTCTCACGACCTATGATCCTGTGCGGGTTTGCTCCAAATTAATAACATCGCAGGCACTTCCTACGTTAACGGGTTGGAAGGTACAAAATTCTCTCATCTGAATAAATCAGTTCGAGAGTCTTATCACTGTTGCGAAGGCTTCGGTCAAATGCATCTTACATTCCTTCCAAAGTGAATACTGAAGCTGTACGTTGCAATCTAAGTTTTTCAAAACTGGTGAGAAGGATTTTTTCAATCCAAAAATGGTACCTTTTCTGTCCCTCTTGTCAAAATACCAACGCAATCTCTAATGCATGTAGCACGGCAATCTCCTTGCAGTGTCAATTGACACCTTTTTAGTCTCGATTGGTGACAAAATTTTCTCTACGTATCCCCTAAATTTAGCCTGGGAATAAATTGTGAATTTGTCACAATTCGTAGATTTCCAATCGTGAGACCGATGGTATAATGGTCTCCCCCTATTAGATAGTTCAACTCTGCTTCCTTGCTTTCATTTATCCCATCTCAGAAACAAATTATGATATCAAATCCTTGAAGGATCTTTTACTTTCACCTGGTACCAGGTGCATGTGTCATGAATGATGTTAATGTTTCTCTTTGTCGTTAACAAAGCCTAGTCTTGAAAAATTGTGGATTTTTATAAATGAAAGAAAATTGACTGCTCTTCGACATCTAGTTCGATTATCCTGAACATTTTTAATGGCAGAGTTCAAATAAGGAACAGCGTATGAAACTGTAAACTGCACCAAATCAAGAAACAGTGGGAAAAAATTTAACATTCCGAAGATTGTTCAAAAAATTTTCAAACTACGTCCTGGTAAATCACAATGCACTCACATCTAGTATCTTGAGTGTATTCTGACCTACCACCCAAGTCTTTCCCACTCAAGGCAAATCTGTCAATTGTTCATCTTAATGAAAATCTGTCTTTCTATTGGCTTTGAGTATTTCGCAGAGATGACAAACGTTTTCTGCCATGCAACTTAAGAAGAGTGTCAAAGGTTCGTCAAATCTGGATTTCACGATACCAGACGGGTTACAATCTTCTCGCCCAGGCGATCCACAGCCTGTTACCCCTCTTCCGTTTCGAAAGGCATCATTTTTGCACAGCCAAGGTAGCTTTCTGTATTGTGTTGAGATTTCAGATAAAACATCTCTATACAGTTCGTTACATTCAGAGAATTTTATAGCTGCGAATCTCCATAAACACTGGCCTAATGGATTATATTGTCCTATAGCCATCTTGGAGTCAATACAGCTGATTTTCAACTTACATTTCTAAGTATACAGTAACTCCAGCTACTGTGAGAAAACGAGTAAATCTCGAAAGGTTTAGAAGTACGATTTGTACATTTCTATAATTGCCGTTGATCTAAGCTTTTTTGTCAAAATTCTATTGAATATGGTTTAGTCAATAACCATTCTTTTTGTCCATTAACATTTGCCTTTAAACTCTGTAATATACATATTCATCTTAAATTAGGGGTTTTATTTAAAAAAAATAAATAAATAAAACAAAAATAAAAAATTGGATGATCTCTGACCATCTACAAGTTATTAAAATCTCGAAGACGAGGCTCGAATATAATTGTACGATCAAAGGAACTTACCGGTAAGTGAAGTTCGATCGTGATTTATATGTGGAGCCTCGTCGAGAGATTCAGTCCCTCCCAACTAGCTTACCCAAACCCGTCCAATTTTTTCTACATTATTGCTTAACTTTAAACTACGGATAAGATGGAGAACCCTCACCGCCGAGGTGCCACAGCCAACTTTTTCTATGGTCTCTGAAGGCGTGTGGCTCCATCTAGCCGAAGGCGGACTACTACAAGTTATTAAAATCTGTCGGCGAAGCTCTTCATATAATCAAGATCAAACTTCACTTACAGGTAAGTTCGTTTGATCGAACAATTTTTTTTACCAAATACAACAAATGCTGATCGATTATTAAGATAAACAGTAAAGTGAAATGCTCTTTTGTCATTTATCATCATATTTTGTAAAAATCTGTCATAATGTTTCCGTTTATAACTCCATCAAAATCAGGAAAAATTTGGCATTATTCATTATTTACCGACATTTTTTGCTGACTCATTCATCATATGTAATAGCACGAGAGCTTCAAAATTATCGGTTATTTCTCGATAGGTTCGTTGCAAACAAACGAGTTTGCCCGGTGGCTTGGCGCAGTGGGTAAGTTCGTTGCCTCACATGCGATAGGTTCCGAGTTCAAATCCCGGCCGGGTAGAATGGTGCGATCTAACCAATTAAAGTCTTGATCATCATCGCAGTATACTCTAACCGGGTCGAAGCGATGTAAAATAACGATAAAAATAAAAAACAAACGAGTCAAGTTTTTCAGGCTAGAAAAGCACGAGCGAAGCACGAGTGATTTTTCCTGAAAAACTTGAAGACTTCGTTTGTATGCGGGGAACCTTGAGGGAAATATCTGATTAATTTTAAAGCTCGAGTGGATTCGGAAGACAATTTTTCCATACAAATTTCGACGTAAGGAAAAATTGTCAAACGGAAAAATTGTCAAATGAGAATGTAAAGGAGGCGCCATCCGGCAGTGACGCCACGGAGTATGGTTTTTGGGGTAAAGAAGAGTTTTCAAGTTAGAATTGTATAGATAAATTCAAAATCATCTTTAGTTTAAGATAATCAATTAGGGAAATATCTCAAGCACATTGAATTATACGATATCATGGAGACAAAATGAATATTTTCTGACCTCATTCGATTGCTTAGGGATAAAATGGGTCTTTTCTGTACTCCTACGATTACATGGGGGCAAAATGGGTTATTCGTGTACTTCTACCAGTATATTTTCATATGTATACCCTCTCGGGTCTTCACATTTTGTTCCCCGCCCCATATAAGTTATGAAATATTTCAAAATATACAATACAATACAATATCAAAGCACGAAAAAATACAATAGGTTAATAATAATAAAAAATTAGGAAGTCAATAAACACTCAGATCCCCCTAGCGATACTCTTCCGTATCCTCGTCGGAGGTCTGACGAATTTCTCAAATCTAGAGGTCACCAGATGCATTGACAATGTTAAAAAAAAAAAAAAATCCCACGTAGAGTTTGCCCCAGCTAGGCCTTTTTTCTGCCAGTTCCCCAGGGTCTTCAGTCCATCCACGTAAAGAGAGGATACCACAAATTGATTCTACCGCTGTTGCTAGCCCCAGCTCGGTCGAATGAGTCCAGGGTGCTGCGATAGTGTGGATAAAGATGAAACGGTTGTCCTCTCGCCGAAACCGTCCCAACACGAAGGAACCACGAAGCAGCCCCGTGGTAGGTGATTTTCACCAAGCCTTACCAAATCCACACGTGGTTCCCAAAATCCCGGCCTTAACCTCTACGCCATATTCACCCAAAGTCTCACTGGACCAGCTCCGCTGCCAAAACGTTGCCCCTCTCACTCCTCCCAACACAAACCAATGGGCTACCCGGGCTACCCTAACCTTTCAGTCAGCGTCCCCAGAAACAGTCGAAAAAACCCACCAAAATGTTCAATCTCCCCCTCCCCCAATTTATAACTCCCTCCGTAGATTACATTGAGAGGTACCCCCAAAATCACTTTCCCTCAATTATTTCACCAAAAATCCCATCATTTTTACTCAAAAACCGTCGACGCACCCCAGGGCTCAACCGCCTCGCGTGAGCGCCTCCTTCCTCCATCATACTTCTACGATTTCATGGGGGTAAAATGGGTATTTACTGGCCACGTACGATTTCATTGGGGCAAAATGGGTTTTTCTAGTACTCACACGATCTAACTGGGGCAAAATGGGTTTTCCGTGAACTTATACGGTTTCTTAGGGGCTAAATGGGTATTTTCTGACCTGGTACGATTTCATGGATGGCAAAATGTGAATTCTGTGAACTTTTACGATATCATTGGGGCAAAATGGGTATTCTGTGAACTTTTACGATTTCATTGGGGTAATATGAATTGCGTATAGAATTTATATAGGATTTTCGCATATGATATTCGGATATTTTAATACGGATATTTTGAACAAACATTATTTCTATACGATTTCTATAAGTTTGATCCTATACGACACACTGCCTCATGTATATAAACATTTCATATGGAGATGCACCATTTCTCTACGTTTTTCTGTACAGCGTTTACATATCTTTCGTACAAAAACAAAAAATTACGTCAAAATTTATGCATATAAATAAATCGTATAGAAAATATTCCTATACAAATATCCGATCATCATGTACGTAAATTCTATGGGGTTTTATAGGGTTCTATAGAGTTTTATACGTAATCCGTAAAGAAAATTTTTATTAGATTAATAAGATACTTTTTCTAAAATTTTCCAAAATGTTCAGAAGTTCTCCGTAAAAAGTTTTGAAGAAATTGAATCCGAAAGATAGGTTGAGATGTCTGAAAATCCTCTGAAAAGTTGAAATTTGCAAATCCCTCAGGAAATGTTATACAACCTTTTGCCTGTAATTTGTGATATTTTTACAAAATATGTGCAAATGGTTCCAATAAAGGTACCTCTAAATTATGCTGAAATAGCTCAGAATAAATTGAAACGGAAATATTTGCTATTCCCTCCGGTATTTTTTATACGAGGTATTAGTTCCTATTTGTAGGAAATAGAAAGAAATGATGCCACGGAAAAGCGTGGAAATATGGAGGAACATCTCCGTAGAACCACCAAAATAACGACACCATTCCCTGGCGGTCCTGTAATGCCGTACGTTTTTCTATTAAAATTATTCATATAATAATAACAGAATATAATAATTCCGATAATAATTGTCGACTTGGAAAAGAATGAATAATTAATACACAGAAGCATTGTGACCTAGACGAAAATTACGAAAAAGATTCATAATGATATTATTAAAAGAAAAATATAAAAGACTTACCTGTCTGGTAGAATATGTCCCCTAAATCCGTTATTTCCTCCATGAATCACAATTGCAACGGATCAGTATACAGTACAGGGATGAAGTTATCACATCTCTACACGGTGTAGTTTTGAAGATAGCTGTTGTGGAGGGTGTAAATAATCGATGGATATACTTCGTTTTGTATTTTATGCACAATAACTGTATTAATTACTCAAGAAGAGAATATTGTTTTGCAATGTGGGACATGACGCGAACGCCATGCCATAGTAACCAGCCCAAAAAATACGTTAAGCAATGTAGGCAACTTTTGAAACTTGAAAGAAACTAGAAAATTACTTCTGTTGGGTTTTCTACTCTATCGACTGCCCAAACTATAACATCTCTCCCACCTTGGATTGTCAGCTAGACAATTCAACTAATAAACCTTTAAATTTAAACCTTTAAATATATGGAAACAAAAACATAGACTCTCAACTCAACCCCCTCTCAATCTATCAGTCTCGGGGTTTTTTTGACCACTCGTCCACTTCTAGTTAGCACCTTGCGATCCTCCACTCCTGGCAGGACTTCAGCAGCTTTGGTTTCCAATTTCTTCTTTTTCTGGGTGCCGGCACGACGAACTTTAGAGGCCGAGAGGCACTGTATGCCAGTTCTCTGGCTTAGCATCTGAAGCTCGGAGAATTTCCTCAGTCTCGCTCATTGACATCTCCAATGGATACAGCTTCTGGATGGGTCTCCCGGAATCTGACATAACCATTTGCTATCTTGAGTTTGACAACTTGAATTTCCCCATCCTTCCCTGGGAATACTTGATCGACTCGGGCAAGAGGCCATTCGAGCCTCTTAACGTTGTCACTCCCCACGAATACAACGTCTCCTTCCTTGATCTTGATGAGAGCTGGCTTGGTGACCCCATGTTGCTTCAATTGTCCAAGGTATTCGATTCGGAATCGCGAACGTAGTTCCTCTCGTAATCTCTGGTGATACTTGACTCTTGCATTCAGAGAAGTGGAGTCCACCTTATCAAGATCAGGTACTCCATAATCAGGAAGATCTCTGAGAAACATATCGGGAGACAGAGGTACGAGCTGTTGGAGGTCTTCTGCTAGGTAGGTGAGAGGACGCGCATTGATGATCGCCTCACAGTCACAGAGGATAGTGGATATTTCCTCGAAGGTGAGGGAAGCCTTTCCCAACGTTCTTTTCAGGAGATCCTTCACCATTCTCACCATTCGCTCCCACCATCTACCCCACCAGGCTGCTAAGGGAGAGTTGAACCGCCAGTCAATACGTGTTAAAGCTTCCTGAGTTATGATCGTTTCCCAGTCCAAACTTCTCAGAGCATTGGATCCATCAACGAAGTTAGTGCCATTATCACTATATAACACAGCAGGACCTCCTCTACGAGCTATAAATCGTTTGAGTGCCTCCAAAAAAGAGTCCGTAGAGAGGGTAGACACCAATTCCAGGTGAATGTCCCGGTAGACTGCACAGGTAAACAAGACAATCCAGCTCTTGCTTCCATCTCTGAGAAACAGTGGACCTGCCAAATCAACACCAGAAACTTCGAAGGCACTTGCATCTCTCACTCGATTTTCTGGAAGAGGTATTGAGATAGATTCCAGTCTCTTGGCAGTATATCTCTTACACCTCGCACAATTCCTCACAACGGATTGTACCGCTCGTCTGCTGGATAATATCCATACTCGTTCCCTTAGTTTATTGAGAGTGGTGTCAATGGAACCATGTTTGAGTTCTAGATGACAATCTTCAATCAACCTGTTCACCAACAAATGTCCACTATCCAGAATCACTGGACACCGGAAGCCCATGGAGTCGTCACGATATGCTACTGGTGTCTTGAGTCGTAAGAGACCCATCTCTTCTCTGTAAACCACCAGATCACTTAGACGAGAATCTTTCTCCCCATCAAAACACTCAGACTGTACCATTTTGAAGACTGCATACTCTGCTGCCTGTAGTTCTTGCGCTGTCAACGTCTGGATGCGGATCTTTTCTTTGTTCCTACAGTTGTTGACAAATCGTAGAGTCCAAGCAATGAGACGAATGATTTGAGAGTACCTCAAATACTTCCTCAAATACCAAGGGGGCTGGTTGTTCTCTGGGTTCAACTGCGATGAATTGGAGGCAGTGATCAATGTTATAGCAGTCTTTGGGGTCTTGAGCTTCTTAGTGGCCTTCTTCATCTCCATGTTGACCTCGTTCTCATCAACAGGTTCAACTGCTCGAGGCCACTGTTCAGGAGGCAACTTCAACCACTCTGGTCCCCGATGGCACCTTGAATCCACCAATTATTTAGCTGTGCAGCCCCTCGATGCCAAGTCTGCTGGATTGGAGACTCCAGGTACATGGGACCACTGCTCTGGATCCGTCAATTGGCGAATCTCCTGGATACGATTCCAGACAAAGGTTGCCCACTGTTTATTCCTTTGTATCCAGGTTAGTACTGTACTGGAGTCTGTCCAATAATACAACTCACAATGTAAATCTGGAACAGCAGAGACCACCGAGTGCATCAGCCTTGCTCCCACCGTTGCTGCCAGCAATTCAAGTCGAGGTATTATGGTTTCTTTAGGAGAAATGCTTGCTTTTGTACTGACGAACTCGACTTCAACGCGGTTGTTGCTCTCTACTCTGGCAAAAATTACAGCTGCGTAAGCCAAGCTACTTGCATCTACGAATGCATGGAGAGAAATTCTGGATGCTTCCTCCTCCGCTTTGAATAGCCAGCGTGGGATCTTCACTTCTTTCAGCCAAGTCAATTGGTCCATCCAGAGAACAAAGGCATCACGAACCTCATCATCGACTCTGACATCCCAGTCGAGACCCTTAGCCCAAACCTGTTGAAGAAGGATTTTAGGACAAATAACAACTGGACAAATCATACCGAGGGGGTCAAACAACTGCTGAGTAAGTGAGAGCATCGTTCTCTTCGTGATGATGGATGGCTTGCCTTTCTGTACGAGTGGATTGACCAGTGACAGAGTGTCCTCTTCTCGATGCCAACGTAGGCCCAGCACGGACGATTCTGGCTCTGTCTTCTTCAATCCTGAGTACTCCCATGCTCGTAGATCAAAGCCACCGGACTCCAACACACTTGAGCTTATTCTCTGGAACTCTCCAGCCTCTTCGTGAGAGTCAATACTGATCACGCAGTTGTCCACGTAAAAAGACTTCTTTAGTTTACGCAGGACAGATTTCTCACTCTCAGCTCGAGCATCTCTGAGTGCTGAGTCAATGTGGAGGTTCAACGTAGCCCCCAGAATGAACGGACTGTTTGAGACCCCAAAAACAACTCGCTGATGCCTGTATACGATTACTTTCTCAGGATCAGCATCTCTGTACCACAGGAATCTCAAATGATCTCGTTCTTCGATGACTGCCACTTCTTTCTCGCGGAATCTCATCAACAGGCTTGGGATGAGCTCGATGAAATTGGGTCCAGTTTCCAGACAGTCATTAAGAGATGGTCCAGCCTTTTCATGTGCTGAGGCACCGAACACTGATCTGATTCTCGTAGAACTCCCCTCTTTTACTACCGGACGATGAGGTAAATAATAGCTGACACGTGGCACTTCACATACAGGAACTTGTTCAATGTAACCCTCCTGCATCCAGTCATCGAACACTTGTTGATAATCGTCTAACAAATTGAGAGACTTGAGGGTGTTGATGGTCTTCTTGAGTCTGTGTTCAGCACTAGGTCGATTGTCCACCAGAGGAGGATGATTCACCTTCCAGGGGAGCACCACTTCATACCGACCAGCTGAATTCAGCTTCGTTGTCTCCAAAAAACCATCGAGAACTTCTTTTTCATGAGCAGCTTTCGTTTGTTTCTGAACAGGGTCCATGATACCCAGCACATCCAAGCTCCACAGGGCTGATACATCGGTATCTTGAGTGAACATCGAGAGTGTGGTCATTGTCGAAGTTGTGTCAACTGCATGCGACTTTACTTTGCCCATCAAAGTCCAACCCAAACGTGTTCCTATTGCTGTGACCCCACAGTCTAGATTCAAAATTTCACCTGTGTAAAGCTTAGCTGCTACGTCTGCTCCTATATGTCATTCAATGGGCTGTTCCCCTAGTCCCACATCAGTTAGATGTATATTTTTCCCATGCAATTCATCAATCCAGGGCCCTTTCTTAATTTTCGAGATGTTCTGACAGATGGTTTCCTGGTGATAGGCAGTGAAATTGCAGGCGTATTAACTATCCATGTTCCTCAGATGAATCTTGTAGACCTTATGCTCTTGAGGCTGTGTTAGGGTACCACCGAACAGTGAATGGATCAGAGTACGACGTTCCACCATTTCATACCCTAGAAATTCTGCTGCTGGCCCTGAAACATATGAACGGTGCGACCCTGAATCAATGATCGCCCTGACCACTTTCTCCTTGCTGCCGTGGACCAGTTTGACCTTCAGTGTTTGAAGGAATACTTCCATGTCTGTTGAAAAACTGGCAAGATTCTGTTCAGTTGGTTTGACCTTGGATTTGTCCTCAACAGCTGATGTACTACCCACAAGCTTACACATCAACAGTACGTGCTTCTTACCACACCAAGGACATTTTTCGCGATATCTGCAGAACTTACAAGAGTGATTGGTTTTTAAACAATTAAAGCAGGCATTTGTGCTCTTCACGATTTCTACACGTTCTTCCATTGTCATTTTTTTCGCTTTCTCACAACTGTCACTTTTGTGATTTTGCTCACAGAATTTACATGAATCCACTGTCTGACCTTTTGTGTTGAGCAATCCTGCTGCTGTAGCTACGGGTCCATTCTCACTCTTGACTTTCTTTTTCTTGTCGTTGTTCTTAGTGTCTTTACTCTGCTGCTGGGTAGTTGGAGTTATGTCGAAACCTTGTACTGCCATGTCGATACGCTGTTCGGACATAACCTCGGCTTCTAAGAAGTCCATGAACTTCGCAAGACGTACTTGGGCATCAGGGATCTGTAGTGACGTTGAGTGGCGCTGCCAACCCCTCAGTAACTCCTCTGGTAACGAAGACTCCACCAGGGGATACAGCATTGCTGCACACATGTCTGTAGTCACTCCCAGTGATTCTAAAGCCCTGAGTTGAGTCTTTAATTTGTCATAAGTGCTGGACAATGGTCTTTTGTCGTCCTTGTAAAAGGCATTGCTCAATACGAGTTTGAGTAGCTCACGAATATACATTTCCACGAGAAGTTCTTTTTTTTCAACACGATTTTTCAATGCAATATCGCCTCATCATAATTTTCTGCCGAAGAGATTATTGTTTTACAATGTGGGACATGTAGCGAACGTCATGCCATAGTAACCAGCCCAAAAAATACGTTAAGCAATGTAGGCAACTTTTGAAACTTGAAAGAAACTAGAAAATTACTTCTGTTGGGTTTTCTACTCTATCGACTGCCCAAACTATAACATCTCTCCCACCTTGGATTGTCAGCTAGACAATTCAACTAATAAACCTTTAAATTTAAACCTTTAAATATATGGAAACAAAAANACCAGCCCAAAAAATACGTTAAGCAATGTAGGCAACTTTTGAAACTTGAAAGAAACTAGAAAATTACTTCTGTTGGGTTTTCTACTCTATCGACTGCCCAAACTATAACAATAGCGGTGGTCCAAATCGTGATGATATGCATGTGATATCTAATTCATGTATGTAGTGATGAGTTTTATTACGTTTTATTAACTTTTATCAAGTTCACAGAATACCCATCTTGTCGCTATGGAATCGTAGGAGTACACAAAACACCCATTTTGCCCCCATAAAATCGTAGGAGTACAGGAAAGACCCATTTTACCCCTACGAAATCGAATGAGGTCAGAAAATACCCATTTTGCCAGGATGAAATCGTAAAGATTCACAGAATACCCATTTTACCTCAATGAAATTGTAGGAGTACACGAAAAACCCATTTTGCCCCCATGAAATCGTAGGAGTTCAGAAAAGACCCATTTTACCCCGAAAAAATCGAATGAGGTCAGAAAATATCCATTTTGCCCCTATGATATCGTATATTTCAATGTGCTTAAGATATCTCCCTAATTGATTATTTTAAACTAAATATTATTTTGAATTTATCTATACAAATCTAATTTGAAAACTCTTCTTTACCCTAAAAACCATACTCCGTGGCGTCACTACCGGATGGCGCCCCTTTCGCATTCTCATTTGACAATTTTTCCGTTTGACAATTTTTCCTTACGTCCGATGTATCCATTCTGTGGTTGAAATTTTGACTCAGCCTGATGTATTCAGTAAATGGGTACACTTCCCTCGAAATTTCGGAGAATTGGAAGAGGTTCGGTGGAGGTAACACTCTTGTTCATCGATGAACTCTTTTCAATTGATTATAAGAATCTTTTAGAAGTTCGGTCCTTTTCCCCATGGATACTCAAGGACTTTGTGATTGTTTTTGTGCTTTACTCCTCAACATTTGTAGTTCAGCATCTTAGCATATATTTACGTCGCACTCACCCATCTCATAACAAATAGTTTCCAAATTATTCAACTATTGAAGCTAAAGTCGCCTCTACATTTTCCTTCAGTTGAAAATTTTATAGAATGATTAAAAAATTATATACTCTAAATTGTAATTATCTGCACGAGGCTGCCATTACTCCACAGTAGAAATAATTTGGTGCTGATGTTTCCAATGTAAATGGTTAAATATTTCGGTTTTACAATCAACTCTCTTGTCCTGAGTCATACTTTGATACGGAGTGGATTTTATTTATTTTAACAACAAACTGTGTTGACTACCACGTCCATAGTGATACCACGGCGGTGTGAATTTTCAGTCCATTCATTATTCCCTTCTGGAGTTGATACACTCTGTGGAACCCCGCTCAAAACCCGTTGGAATTGTTTTCACTCCATTCGGCACGGACTCAGAGTCGTAATTAACTCAGAATTTTTCACTGTGTTGTTATCGATGAGTTTTCCTTCCACATACTAGATTCTATCAAGAATTCAGATTCCCGGGAGTCATCGGCTGCTTGGACTGCACGCATGTGGCAGTTACTGCTCCAAAACACGAGGAAGAATATTTATACGTGAATAGGAAGGGATATTACTCACTAAACGTGCAATTGGTATGAATCCCTCTCAGCATTTCTCAAAAACTATCTCCTCGTCTTTTATAATATGAATTTTTTCCCTACCGCAGATATGTGACGCGGATTATCGCATTCTGAATGCAAATGCAAGATATCCTGGAAGATCTCACGACAGTTTCATCTGGAATAACTGCGAGGTTTTGCTATTACTGCGTGAACTTCATGCGACTGGACACGATGATGTTTTTTTGCGGGTTACTTTTCTATTAATTTCATTGGAATCGGAATTCCATGGATTTTCTCAGCAAATTATGATTTGTCAATGACAAGATTTATGGGAGTTTCGGGAGAACTGTCACTTGTTGCAAATTAATCCCGAAACGCTCACATTCTTAAAACTAAAATTATACGCATAATGAACATTCTCAAAGCCCTGAGACTCATCATTCATTATATTATCTCATTTTCCATTTTCGGAAATTTTTTCATGTCTAAATTTGAAAATTTCTCGCCTTTTTTTGTAAAAAAAATCGAGTTTCCGATGTAAATTTTTCTATCCATTTAACTGCATTCGTAGGAGATTCTGGGTACGGTCTAAGGCCCTGGTTGATGACACCAACCCTGAACGCTGCTCCTGGATCACCACAAGAGCGTTATGTACGTAGGCTGACTCATACTCGCTCATTGATTGAGCGATTGAATGCCGTTCTGAAAATGCTGTTTAGATCGTTATTGAAAGAACGTGTTCTCCACTACAAACAAGAAGTTGCAGCTAAGATTATCAATTCGTGTGTTGTTTTACACAATATTTGCGTTACAAATAATCTTCCACACAAATAATCTTCTTGAATTAAGAAATGAAATCTCCTCAGAAGCTACACAAAATAACAGTTTGCTATAAGAGTCTTAATTTTTGGTCTCGCACATCTTTCAATAATACTTAGCAGTAGATTATTAACAACCAGTATTAATATTTTGCACTCTACATTTTGATGTCACACCAAATTGGTGATGAATGATGAAATTGGCAGATGTAGTTTGGAGGGGATGATGAGACAATACAAAATGAGAACGTGTAGAACGCTTATTATTTTGTCTTCAATGACTGCAATTACTCGTAATACCTCTGCAGTTCTCTCAGCTGCTCCTGCAATTCTGGTGGATGCCTCTGCTGTCATTTCCAATGCAGCTGTTTTCCAAGCCTTGAGAGACAAATCTTCTTTCATAATTTCCAATTTTCTCTTTTAATATGTGCTTTTCATCGAAACTCCACTGGACATAATTACAGTCATCCCGTTTGTTTGATGGATTGCACTCTCAATCTTCTGGTGGCACTTGGGCGTCTAACTGACCAACCTAAAGATATTGAAATGAATAATCATCATATTATTATTGGTCTGGATCATTAAATAAACCTAGGATAGTCGGTGGTATTATTTGAAATAATAATAATTATTTTCAGTAAAATATAATGATAGTTTTTAATAATATTTGCCGTTAGAAGGACGGTGGCGATATACAGTAGTATATATATATATACCTGTAATAATAAGAATAATAATGATAATAATAATAATAAAATGTTATAGTTCTAAAACTGAAAAATTAATTATTTGAAATAACAATAGTTCTTTTCAGTAAAATATAATGATAGTTTTTAATAATATTTGCCGTTAGAAGGATGGTGGCGATATACAGTAGTATATATATATATATACCTGTAATAATAAGAATAATAATGATAATAATAATAATAAAAAATGTTATAGTTATAAAACTGAAAAATCAATTATTTGAAATAATAATAATTCTTTTCAGTAAAATGATGATAGTTTTTTTTCTTTTTTTTGTTTTTCTTTTCTTTAATTTATTAAAAAAAAAAATTCCAAGAGAATTCGAATTTAGAGAGAAAAAATTTCCGCTTCGCCCAGCCGGGAATCGAACTCGGGTCTCCCAGATACGCACCGGGCACTCTTACCGACTATGCTACCGGGAACCACAGAAATACCAACATTTATACTAATTTTTCTTAACATCTTTCTTTTCAGGTTTTTCCTCTTTCGGTTCCAATATCACTTTGTCAATCATCTTTGGTTCATTTTCCTTATTTTCATCGTCATAGTACATGATTATTATAGTCATTTTTTTCTTCGATATTGAAACCTGAATTTAATGTACTGTTATGAGATTTAACCTCTAGGATGGCTGCAATGTTTGGCTCAGTCATGTCAGAGTAGATCGCAGTAGAAAAGTCGGTTTCAGTAACCTCAACATCCATTACCCCACCAAATTCTGGCTTCGAGGACAGACCATCATCCCCAGCAGTCTTTATAGGTGCAATTTTCTTTTCCTCATTACCTATATCATCAGTCTTGTCTGGCTCAGTCTTCGGTTCATCGGTTTCTTCAGTATCACTCTCAAATCTTTCATTCTTTTGTACATCATGTACCTCCTCATCACCAGCACTGTCCAAAGCATCACCCAAACCTTTTCCCTCGAAATCATCTGGAAACTCCTGAAGAATAGAATTCCCAGTGATATCACTTTTTTTCAACTCAGTGACTCACAATTATATTTCATTTAATGAATAAACAGTCATAATGAAAGACCATAAATTAAAGGAGAACATCTGAACTGATATATCTAATATCGCCATAAGAAAACATCCAATTATTTCAACAATGAGTTATTCAATGTATAAATATACTTCGTATCAAATTATTATTTATATCTATCGATGCTCACAAAATTCACCTTGGATTCAGAAACCCCTGACAACCCATGGATGCTCACAGGGTCTATTATGTCTATAAGACCCTGATCGACAGGATCTAGGACTGCTTCTACAGGAGGACCAACAGCTGTTCCTTCTCGGGATTTCGCCTCGTTTGCTAGAACACCTCGGACTTTGGTCTTGATAAGACTATAAAGAAATGAACAAGCTTTTCCATTTCTGAATATGTATGAAAGTCACCTCACTTTTTACTTACTCTTCTCCATTGCTGCCATGCTTTCTTAGCACCTCCGAGCAAATTTAATAATCCTGCCAATTCTTGCCATAATTTTTGAGCATCAGCATGGGTAAAGTCAGGAATAAATCGAACATTTATCAACTGAGGATGTTTCTTCACATATTCCAACATCACCTTTCGCTGGGGTACTATGATATTTCTCGGGTCTTTTGATGCATTTTGTTTATTTTTTGTTGCCTTCTTCACAACTTTTCCATTTGCTGACTTACTCCTCATTATTGAATAAATTAATGAGTAGAATTCCGAATAAAGATGTAAGAATAATGTATAAATAATCACAGTCCCAGGGGAATGTCAGAGTGTGAGGTTAAGATGCGTCAAACCATCATATGAAACCGAACGCCGAGTGAAAATCGCATGGGAGCGTACGGAGCCAAAGTCGCATACGACGGTCTCAAACCGTACGGACCCCACCGCACACGGAGCGCCTCCGTTCACGACGAGCTTTTATACGACCGTGGAATCCTGGGTCGAGAATAGGCTCCCTTGTCTTGTTTCTCTTGCGCTTTTGCGGGATCACTAATACGGGGCGAGCGACCGACACTGATTTTTTATTTAATACTCACCTAGTTATTTGGTAGAACACGTGCGCCATCTTCTCCAACGGTTCCGTTGGCCCAAATGTAGTAGTGATTGTAAGGTGGAATATTCATGACTCTTCTGAAACCATGCGTGCTTATCAGAACTGTGATTTTGTACGAAATCCATGAGCACTTTTAGCCCCTGTTTGTGGGTCTTTTCCAACAGATTTTCAAAATCCTTCGAAGTACTGAACATGGGATCGATATCAATGAAGTTTGATATGTCATATCCCATGTCTACTCCGGGGCTAGGATAAACGGGTGACAGCCAGAATGCATCGACTTTAGCGTCTGTCAAGTGCTGCAAGTTATCAGTAATTCCTAAAAATATGAAATAATTGAAAAATTCGTCCGAGTTGTGATAAAGTGCATCATTTACTTAGCTTGTTATTGAAATAATTCTCTTATAGATTCTTTTCAGTCATTCAGAGTGATTCTTTCATGAAGGAAAATTGATTATTATCCACAAAAATTACCTTTAAGATCCGCAATTGCATCTCCATCACTATCCCTGAAACTTCTTGGATAAATTTGATACAGCGACATAGACGATCACCATTTTTCCTCACCATTCACCCCAATAACGAGTGCTATTATTGCAAACTCAAAATAACATTCATGTCGATAAAATGAAATGTAAGTTATTCCCTGAAGCTACAAAAAATGGGTGATCCATGAGATTCCTATCACCCGCCGACCAATAACATGAGTGGTGAAACTTCTTTGTCATCAAGTCGTGCCCACCGTGAAGCGTGATACTGTCGAATTATCAGGGACGAGCCCACTTTTATACACATCAAGAGTAATTGACGTGATAAGTGTTGTCTGGCTATCCATGAATAAATATTGGTGAATAGCGTTTTTGTACAGATGTATATCCCGACTATAATTAATCTGGTTCATATGTCAGATGATCATATTATCAATTTCCCCATTCCAAATTTTGGGGAGATTTTCAATTCCTCAGTTGCTCAAGATGAATTTATAATTTAATTGCAGAATATGACCAATGATTTATCCGTTCAATGCATCTATAGATGTTTCCTCCGGTTACGCTATCTTTGAAAACTGAAATTAGAATCTTACTTGAACACGTACGTCAGAAAAAAACAAGAATTATCATCATCATCATCATCATTAATTTGTATTCTGCATTCGAATACATTCCGAATAATGCAGCGGGAATAATAATGTCATTAGGGAAACTACAATAATTTCACTTCAAATTTTCTAGACATTTCCGGTGTAACGTAGATGACAGCTCCACGCGCCGGAATCTGCGCCGACTTTGAGTCAATGATTGACCTGGAAAAATATTTTTGCAGCAATTAGTCATATAATCACTTTTATGATCATTATGAATAAAATGTTCTTACCCGTAAGGAAGATCGGAATTCCCAATCCCCCGGTAAATGATGAGTTCTCCCGGTATATTCTCAATTTTTCTAGTGAGATCCTCATTTCGCAATTCGTTTCCGAAGTTTAACACAAGATAAATCGATCGCTGACCTCCCAGTATTCTAGAAAACAAGATTTTTTCACAAAAGGATTGAAAACATTTTATCGAAAAGCATTGCTTCGTTTGGAATATCAATGTACCTGGAGATAGCAAAGATGTTATCACTGATTACATAAGTGTAGAGATCCCCACTCTGAGCTGTTGGCCATGATCTGAGTTCCGCCACTGTCTGGTAGAATTTGAACTGGGAGTCCCCTGCTTCTTTCTGTACTTCCAGATTCAAACTTTTGTAATCTGGGTTCACTGGCAGCCAAGTGTTTGGATTCGTCGAGAATCCTATGAATGAATTAAAACTTGTTATAATTAAAACTCATGAGACGGGTGACAAAGTTCAAACTGTATGGAGACAAAATTTCGTTCTCGTAATTAACGATCAGATATCATAACCCATCATTTCACATTTCATTTGAAAATCGTGTGATTGAAGAAGAAAATGATTTACCAGCAGAGGTCGTCCCATCCCAAAGGAAAGGAGTCCGAAAAGGATCTCGTGAGGCTGCCTCAAACCCTTCTCTCCCAGCATTACATCCCTGAGGATCTTTTCCCTGTTCCCACGACACATAATTGTTAGGCATACCGATCTCATCACCATTGTACATTATTAGCACTCCAGGTAGTAGGAGGAGTAATGCGATAATTCCTTGGGCTCGTTCAACTCCATAGCGTGACGCAACTCTCTTCTGGTCGTGATTTCCAATCTGAACAAATTCCAAATGGATTGATTTTGATAGTTTGCCTGATCATCTCATGATTTTAATCTCTTATGTTGTGATGCTTACCACCCAATTGGCTGTATTTCCGTCGGGCATCCTTGCCATCCACTCGTCAATAACGAATTTGACGTCAGCAGGGGAAGAATCGGCGTTCAAGCGCTGGATGAACCCGAAGTTGAATGGGAAACTGGCCCCAAATTTGTAGTATTTCATCGTCAAGTTTATGTCTGTATAGGCCTCCAAGACCATGAGACGTTCATGTTCACCGTCCTTGTTATATTCATCCAGTAGTTCTCGCCATTGACGAACCAATTCATAGCACTCAGGCTGATCTTTAGTGTAAATGTGATTCAAGTATCCGTAGTTGTTTGGGTCGTTCGTATTGCCTGATAACGGTTCGTCTTGGAGGGATTGGATTTCGAATACGTGATTGATGACATCGATACGGAAGCCGTCCACACCTCTGTCGAGCCAGAATCTTAAAACATTCTAATTTGGCGATAGCCATTAACTGAATAATAAAAAACAGCTTGTATTAAGATCCTTTGATCGTCATTTGAATGAAGCAAAGTTGAATATACGATTTTTCTACCTTTATCTCATCTCTAAGGTTCTCATATCGATAATTGAGATCCGGCTGTTGCGGTGTGAACTGATGCAGGTAGTACGCTTGTCTCTGATCATTCCACGTCCAGGCTGGACCTCCAAATACACTTACCTATGAATCCAGTCGTTTCAGGGTTTAAATACGATTAATTATATTGATTATTTGAATGTAAATGATAATTCGGCTACTCACCCAGTTGTTCGGTGGAGCACGAGTGCCACCTGCCTTGAACGTTCCATTCGCCCAAACGTAGTAGTTATTGTAAGGTGGAATATCCTTGACACTCTTTTGAAACCACTCGTGCTGATCGGAACTGTGATTCGGTACGAAATCCATGAGCACTTTAAGGCCCGTTTTGTGAGCCTTCTCCAATAAAATGTCGAAATCTTCTAATGTGCCGAACAAGGGATCTATTTCAATGAAATTTGAAATATCATATCCCATGTCTACCCCAGGGCTAGGGTAAATCGGTGACATCCACATTGCAGTGACTTTCGATTCCACTAAGTGGTCCAAATTGTCAATAATGCCTGAAAAAATGTAATGAGAAGGAAAAATAAAAAAATGGATTCTATCATTCCGGACATATCATAGTAGATAAATGCCTTTCAGGTCTCCAATTCCATCTCCATTGCTATCCTTGAAACTCCTGGGATAAATTTGATACAGTGACATTGCTGACCACCATTTCTCCTCACTTTTCACGACAACAGCAACGGCTATCAGCATAAAGAAACTCAAGAGGGCTCTCATATTAATAACGCGGAGTCCCGATCGCTCGATCATTCTATAAAGAAGGAGATATTGATGCACAAAACCGATAATACTACCCTGGTAAAACAGTCCGATTATTTCCGACTGGGGGATAAAAAATGAATTGGCGTTAATGATGTTTCTGTCTTTGCCCGTTAAATTCCGATTGGCTAGTAGGTAGAGTTTGGAGTTTGAGAAAATTATGAGAATTAATAGGATCAAGGGTACGTGGCCGTTATCGTCCGATTATACTTTCCAAAAAAGTGGTTGATAGATCTCATATTGCTGATATAAATCTTGAATACGCGTATAAATACGCATATAAATGTTTAAATGAGCAATAAATATTAAAGATTTATATCAGCAATATGAGATCTATCAACCACTCATTTCGAAAGTAATTGGACGATAACGGCCACATACCCTTGTTCCCATTAATTCTCACAATTTTCTCAAACTCCAAACTCTACCTACCAGCTAATCAGAATTTAACGGGCAAAGACAGAAATATCATTAACGCCGATTCATTTTTTATCACCCAGTCGGAAATAATCGGACTGTTTTACCAGGGTAGGTCGCTGTGAATAATTTTACTCTCTCGGCCTACCTCTGTCGTCAGCAGTTCACTATCCAATGACCGCGGACGAGCCTGCTTTTATACAAACCACAGAAGCTGTTGACACAATCACTGTGTCCGGCTGTTTGTGTTCACATCCACATGGACTTCTTACTTATAATTGATTCGTTCTGCGTACATGTGACGATTATATTATCATATAGCGTGGATGACAACGAATGGGTATACGAGTGTATTAAAGTCTGAGATAAAAGCGACAATCTCAAGTGTAATTTAGGTAAATTAATTGGAATTATTAATAAGAATTTTTTACTGGAACTTGTGCTTCACAGTTCTTATGGTAAGATAGTCAACGATAGTTCGAAAGTACAAAGTGTATATAAATGAATGAGCATGTATATTGATTCTATCTAACTTTTCCGAACGATATCAAAACACAAATTTCAATTTTTCAAATCAAATTGCGGGAATGCGTAGAAAATCTCTCCACTGGACTTCACTGTCCGTTTACGATGGAGAAATTATTATGAACGCACAGACATAACTGACCAAAAATCCTTGAGTTTTCTCACAATATCGACCGAAAATGGGAATAATCAAATTTAATTTCAAACTAGATCAATGCGTTACCTTAATGTCTCTTAAATGATTCAATATGCCATTATGCTTATTATGTTTATCATCAATCTGTTTAGATGGGATCCATTATCGTGATGATGCCACACGTTCCACTGAATGCACATTGCAAGATCAAAATTCCGCCGAACTTTGTATGCTATGTATCCCGTTAAAAGTAACTATGTATCCCGTTACAAGATCGTGGAATTTTGTCTTATTGTATCATTTTTGGAATTTTGTGGGAGTCAACCCATTTCGACTGACTAATACAAGTGTCACTGTACCTTCGCGCTATGCCCCTGTTTACGGAATATTCCAAATAGTACTGTTCAGTTACATATGCTTCAAGGTTATTGTTAACAGAGTATCTAGGAGAATTCCTGGTGAAACTAATGTTATATTCATAGTTGATTTAGAAGTCGTTGTCATGAGATTCTTGGAAACCTCAGTTTTTTTATATCATCCGCTTTTTTCACTGAGAAATTGATGATAATTCTTGAACATTGTAGAAAAATTGAACTCACCAATAGAAAGCTGGGAATTTTCGATGATCCCAACTTATACATCAAAAGTGTGATTGTTGCAGTTTTATTTTTCAATGTGATTTGGATAATGATAGTACCGTCAAGTGTTTGGTGCATAGTGAGAGCGGGAGATATTACGAATTCTCAATTCTTCTTTATCTATCAAAATTTACAAGTGGTGTCATATAATATGCTACTTTTATTTTGCTCGGGAATTGTATTCGTCCGGAGAAAGTTTTATCAGTTGAATGAAAATTTAAAGACTTTTATTGATAATAATAAAGAGCTCCGCGAGATGAGGTACAATTAATTGTATAGTATGAACATACCTCGATTTTTAAGATTAAATCAGAAATAAATTTCAAATAGAAATTAATACGAATAGGAAAATGCTAATGAAATACGTACTTAATCGACATAGTATCTAGTTTAGTATTATTGATAATCATTAATTTGAAAGTGCCAAATAGTGCAGACTCTTATAAGAAAATGACATTCTCTGGGTTAAGAAGATTAAAATCTTGAAAAACTGGAAAAAATAGATTAAAAAATGAGTTTTGAAACTTTCGCGGGCAATATTATTGTTCATTATTATGACTTCCGGATGGATACCACGTCTAGATTCAGCTTTTTGCCGACGTTTCGCAAACATTTCAGTCTGCATCATCAGGGCTAGGTTGCTCCGGTACTGAATCTCCCGTTGTAAGGAAGTCCTTATATTCCCCCTGGCCCCTGCATGAGGTAGGTGGAGTGGTGGAAGGTATCCCAGCCAACCAAGATGTTTTTAATTGATTAGCTGGTCAATTGAAAAATCGGGAGGACGGTGTGCCATATTGCCTTGGTTTGATATCCTCGATCCCTATTAAAATTGTTCAGATCTCACCACCTTCGCCATGTTTTCTGGTGAAATGCGTCTCGAGTTCCAAAAACATCCGAACAATCTTAAGGGGGATGGTAACGGTGAAATTGTGAAAAATTCGATTCTTTGCTTTTCCCTATTTCGATTGTATATACTTTTAGACATATACTCATGAAGTTTTATTAGAAAAATCGAAGAGCGAGCCGAGTTATGACCATTTGTATTGGGGCAGGTGCAGCAGTGCCGGTGAGCTCGTGCTCCTCGCGCTCAGGTAGCAGCCTATTGTCTTTCCATTCTTTCCCCATGAACAAAGCCCCTGCCCATTACATGTCTATACCATCAGTCGTATTGGAAAAACCGCCCGCAGGGGATGAAAATCACTCCGTAAATGAACTTATTCTTTTAGAACTTATACTTTTGGGGCATTCCATGTCAATTCGACCGGTTTAAACCCTGACCATCTCAGATTCGTTTCATTTTTTTTTCATGATTCTACCCAATGAAAAATCCACCCTGATTTTTTTCAGATTTTTTAAATCAATTCTTCAATTTTTTATCGATTTTTGAAGTAGATTAACGACAGCCCCATTTTAAAAATCTGAAAAAATTCACAAAAATTTTATGCTGCCAAAAAGTTGTTTTCAGCTATGTTTTAGAGTTGCAAATAGAAATAGTACGCCCTACGCTAACCCTATTTCTGTATGCGTTAGGAAAAACATTACATTTTATCTATGGAGTTTACGTTAACGGCAGTGCTGAATCCGAATCCGACATCGATTTTTATAGGGTGTGGAGAGGTCTATTTATTTATAACATTTTTATTGTTTAATCGATCATATCATGGCAACGGTTGCAGATAGACAACAAAATTTCAAACAAAAGTCGTTTGTTATGTAAAAATACACATTTTTTATCGTATAACTTTTTCTCCTAACTGCGGTAGATAAAGAGTGATCATGGATGGGAGGGAAGTGGGCAGCACGTTAACACTTGCGCCGATGTGTGGGCGCTCCGATGCGTTTATTGGCAAACTCGATCGAGATAGAGGAGAATGGAATTTCGCAGGATAAAATTCATATATTTTTCTATATATACAAATTTTTTGTCATTGAGCACAGTGAATACCGCAAATCTATTTCCGTATACTTATCAATCTTAGTTTCTTGAAGGACAGATATGAAATTCAGCTCTTAATCATTAAATTGCAGAATATGGAGAAAAAATTCCATAGAGATTCGTCGAAATATACATTTTAGGGCTTACTTCGACTTGATTATTGACTTGTCCCGATATTCATCAACTATTCAATTCCTTCCTGGGTGATTCCAGGTGAAACCGGGAGTCGAAAAAAATCGATGACACTGATTTTGTTCAGTGGGAATGAAAGGCAATAGGAATTTTTTTTACAAGCGAAAAAAACGCAAAATCAAAAAAAAATCGCAACTCGTTCAAAATATTTTATCTTCGACTGAAATTTCAACTGAAGCCTTATCTCATGATATAGAATTGAGAAAAAAATCATGAACAAAATCGGAATTCAATTTATAGAAATAACTAGTATATGCAAGAAAAATTATAATCTGACAATAATGAGTATTTTTTTTAATCAATGCAGCTATTACACGATTAATTTCCATATTCACTCTAAAATATGCCGTAAAATATAATACTTTGTTGCTAATATCAAATTGTAATTTTTTAAAATTTCCCAGTAGGGGCCTTCGTCAATCAACTTAGAAAATTCATAAAAAATTGACGGATCAAATGGCAAATCATCAATTATATGTCAAATTCAATGATGAAAATTTTTCGTTTGAACCATTCTCCTCTATCTCGATCGAGTTTACCAATAAACGCATCGGAGCGCCCCAACATCCGCGCAAGTGTTAACGTGCTGCCCACTTCCCTCCCACCCATGATAACTCTTTATCCATCGCAGTTAGGAGAAAAAGTTATACAATAAAAAATGTGTATTTTTACATAACAAACCTCTTTTGTTTGAATTTTTTTATCTATCTGCAACCGTCTCCATGACATGATCGATTAAACAATAAAAATGTTATAAATAGACCTGACCACAACTTGTAAAAATCGACGTCGGATAAAGATTGAGCACTTTCGTTAACGTAAATTCCAGAGATAAAATGTAATTGTTTTCTTGGCGCATACAGAAATACCCGAGTGGAAATTCTGTTCAGGTCTAGATCAGAAACTTATCAAGTCCGATCCGAAATTCTGATCAAGTATGTTACACCTCTGCCTTGTTTTTCCACTAGGGTAGGGCTAGCATAGGACGTACTATTTCTATTTCCATTCTAAAAAATAGTTTGAAAGAAATTTTGGTAGCATAAAATTTGTGTAAATTTTTTCAGATTTTCAAAATGGGGCTTTCATTAATCTACTTCAAAAATTGATAAAAAATTAATGAATTGATTAAAAAATCTGAAAAAAAATCAGGGTGGATTTTTCAGCGAGTAGAATCGTGAAAAAAAATGAAACGAATCTGAGATGGTCAGGGTTTAAACCGGTCAAATTGACATGGAATGCCCCTTTTACATGTGCCCGTGTGTTCGAGAAAGACACACCAGGCCCGCTGCGGACGGCTAGGCAGGAAAACTTTAAACGCGTTGTTCATGAAACATGATTTTCCGTCCTGGTGTCAACAATAATCCGAAAACTGCTTTTTCCAGTAAAATCATCCTTGTACGAGATGGTTCACCCTGAACATCGTTATCGTTCCACGAGCACTAAATGTTTTTTTCTGGCCGCCTCTTTCTTTTTCTGTTATTTTTGCTGTCACTTATGAGGGCGCGTAGCGCAACAGGGCTTGTTGAAGAATTGCTCTATTTCCGACAATTTTTTTTTCGTCTTAAATGCACCTGTCCAACGATAGATTTGTCTCATTCATAGAAATGAATCATAGTTTGGTTTAAGATGAATCAAAGCTGTGGTATCAATGGAACCAGCTGGGAAAAGGCCTCTCATTCAATAATTTATAACTTTTTCAAAAGTGAATATTTTGCCAATAACAAATTATATCCTTATTGTTCAATCATCATTTAGTGCATCGTTAGTTGTTGAATCGGCACATACTTCAACTTGCTAGTTAAAAAAAAAAATTCCTGATGAGTCACCATGGCCATCCCCTTGAATAGGGATCGAGGATATCAGAAGAATCTGATTTGGAACACCGTCCTCCCGGGTTTTTAATTGACTAACTGATTTATTAAAAATATCTTGAATGGCTGGGATACCCGCCACCACTCCACCTACCTCCTCCAGGGGTCAGTGGAATATTCGTGATCGCAACGTAGATGTTGGAGCCACCAAGTGTGCGTTGAGTCAACTACGGTTGGGGGCCAACCAATGAGACCACTGGGTACTCTGATGCATATGAGGGTATGTATTCGAATGACGTTTTGGAGCAGAATGGATTCTGATCGATGTAAATTCAATATATCCCTCTCGAATATCATCAATTTATTAGGGGGGACCAAACGGCCACTTGAAGCTGGGGAACAAGTATTATTAGCCAATCATATCGTGATATGCGGAGTGAAACATTGTAGCCCAAAGTCTATCCACATTAAATCTGCTTGTCGACAATCCTCACACCTGGATCAAATCCACGAGATCAATTTAATCATTAATGTACGAAATGGAACTAAGCAAATCAAATGTCGTTGCTCCTGCAAAGCAGGGGAAGGTAATAAATGTAAGCACATTTTTGCTACTCTTTTACATGTTAATAGGTAAGACTGTACTTTCGTTCACTTAAGAGTCGTCGTTATCATCCAAGTGCGATGAGTTTAACATCCCAGCACCTTGTTGTTATCTTCAATTTCAGGAAACGTATGGAGAATTTAGATGTCATAAGTTGTACTGAGTTGAAGCAGCAGTGGGGTAAAATTAAATCCGCCAAAAAGTGCTCAGAGGATCGAGTGGTTTCCATTGACAAATTTTATTGTTATCAACCAAGTGTTAGAAACAACTTTGTCCCTGATGACACATTGAATGATTTTTTCAGAGATTGTTTATTGAAAGGTAAATATCATGTAGAAGGAATGTTCGTGAGATCTTCAATTCACTTATGCAAATTATCAAAGATTGTACGAATATGCAATGTTCTGTTGTATGGTGCATTAAATGGATGTATGCATTAATTATAGGATTTCCGAACTCTGAGGCTGCTATTCACTTTTCCGAACAACGAGGGACTGCCTCACAATCAGTTGACAATGAACAGCATGACATGGAATGCCAGACAAATCTATTAGATAGGGCCCTGATGCATGCTTTTTTGAATGTCCCATTGCCTCTTAACATTCAGGAAGTCCCTCAATTTGCTAGTCAAGAACTCTCTGATTTCTATTCCAGTAATGTTATTATTTCCGAAGATAGAGCCATAAATATTTTTATAAGCACCAAGATACAAGACAATAATTTATGGAGGGAAGAGAGGAAGCTACGTATTACGGGAAGTGTGTGTTACGAATTATTTACCTACTCTAAAAATTCCAATCCAGATTGGAGGAATAAGGCCGAAAAAAAGTATTTCAGCGACTTCAAGGGGAACGCTGATACCAGACATGGAGTATTGCATGAAGATGTAGCTCGTGAGCTCTACATGGAAATGACAAGACACAATGTGGAGACCCTGGGTCTTGTCATTCAACCAAGAATACCATGGCTTGGATACAGTGCGGATGGAGTGGTCACCACGAACAGTTGCCTGATAGAAATCAAATGCCCCAAGAAAGGTAAAGTCATATCAGCCCATCAAGTAGCAACTGAATTAGCTTACTTAGAAGTTGGTCCCAATGATATTTTCTTGAAAGAAAAGCATGGATACTATGGTCAGGTGCAACTGGGGATGTTTCTATTAAACTTATCACAATGCCACTTCCTTTTATATTGTACTCACGATCAAAGTCTATTGAAAATTCATGTCCCCTTCAACAGGAATTATGCAACCTCGATGGTAGATACTTTGAGAGTGACTTATTTCAAACACATACTTCCTGAGTTGCAGAAATTCCATGATAAAACGTAGGAACTCACATGTGTAGCCTATTCATTGGAATGATGGAGTATTAAAACACGATGAGTTGGAAAGGTGAACTCATGCATCTTGTGAATCTCTCCGGAACCAGCAGGTTCAGAAAAATTAGCCAGGTGATTTCAATTATTTTTCCAACTTCTCCCATTTCACCAACCCACTGCAGAGCTATGGCCTTTATATACGTCCTCTCATTACGTATTCTCGTAATCGTCTGTCGTCGATAGCATGAGAATTTTATGTTTGAAACATGGTGAAACGGGACATTCCCTGTAATGGAATGGCTTGTTAACAACACAAATTTTCGGGCTTTTGTTTTACTGGAATTTATAATATTCCCTTGAATGTAGGATTGCTTTCAGTTGTGTTCGATCCATCGGACCATATCTCATTACAGTCCAGTGCAATTTGCTATTTATCAAATTGAAAGAGTAAACAAAAAGTTATTTCTTGAGAATTGAATTGTATTGCAGGGTGGTCCCACTTACATATCCCTTGAATGAAAAGAAATGATACATATTTTTCGATATACCTATGTGGCCTTATTGTTATCTAAAGCATCTTCAATATTTTACATGAATGTTAATTAGTATTGTGTATGGAAAAATAAACGGAAAACACATTACATTCTCGTTCCGAGATTCATGTATATTTTATGAGATACATCTTTAGACTCCACGTTCATTATTAGATCAAGATGACGGTTGCTTATGTTACTCCTCAGTTTCTAGGTCGAGCAAACTTATCAGCAGACAAAATTGGCTGGCTAAGATTCACAAGTCCACTGATAACTTTCATTATTTGATGACTTAGCTTTGTTAAGTGTTGTGGCAAAGGTTCTCGCAAAATCTGAAATATCTTCAGTCTTTGAATAGCCCTCTCTACGTGCACACGTGCAGCTGCGATCTGGGGCAGTGGCTTCGGCTTCAGCTTTTGAAAATTGCTTCTTCTTACGTAAAAAAGGTGGTCGTATCAATTCAGTTCGGTATGCAGCACACTCGCAATCAATAATAAATCCTTTGTCTACAATTACACTATCATTGTTAGGAATCATTTTTTCCAGAAGCTGACTCTTCACAACGATTTGTTTATCAGAAACTCGCCCTCCAAAAGCGTTACTAACAAAAGAAGTTAAGCCAGATGGTGTCACACCAAGTAAAAATTTCAATGTTTGGGTTCCCTTGTAGTTTGAATATGTGCCTAATCGACATTTCAAACACTTTGTCCTTTTAATTGGAACTTCAGTACAATCTAACACCACTCTGGTGTCTTTGTACTTAGAAAAACATGTGGGCATATTTTGACGTATTTCGCTTTTGCTAGGCCATCTAATGATAGGTGATAAAAGAAGACAGAGCTCGTTGAGTGTCATTATGAAATTATTCTTACACGTGTTCGCTGTAACTTGAAATAAAACTGACAGACATACGTATGGAAGATTCAATTTTAATTCCATTAATGTCATTATTATTCTGTCTTTAATGTTGAGAGAGAAATGACCTTCAGTCTTCTTCATATTGACTCGCAGAGTGCTGATACAGTTGATCAAAACAGTTAAAAATGCGAAGGAATTAATACCAGTGAAAGCATTGAGTTCTGGATCAATTTTGAACAGGGTAGAGATAGAAAAAGTTTCAGTCTGAGTTCCTTGATCACGATGAAAAAAATTAACTTGAGTAGATGCATCACACACAATTGGTTTCTCATAGACAGTTTCTTCACAAGGCTGTACATTTTGCAATGCTGGGCTCCACTGTTCCTCCAGCATTTCGATGTCAATGAATTGAGCCTCATCAACAAGAACCACACTTTCCTCCATGAACCCTGTCTCTCGTGTTTGTCTGTAGAAAGAAATGGATCAATGTAAGGTCTACGTCATAACTATTAGCTATTTGATTAACGAAGGAATAATAAATCGGATTATCTACTTGAATAGTGGAGTTTCCAATTCATCCAGTTTTGCAACACAAGGTTCTGCTCCGAAATTGTCATTCTGATTGTCGTCGTTCACGATAACAACAGGTCGTGGCAAGGCATTTGATTTTAAGGTTTTTTTCTGCTGACCGGGATTTGAAAATATTAGAGCATAATCCATTACTATAGAATTCTTTCCAAACAATTTTCATCCATAATGATCCATTCAAAGAAACTCACTTTGTGGGATAAATGCATCTGTAGCGAAGTGCTGGTTACAAACTCGCATGCTATCTGAATAATAACTCACTTTCAATAGCTCCAACCACTTTTTTCGATGTGCTTCATTTTTTGGGAACCGATGGAAACTTCTTTTCTGAATATTAGCCGATTTACAACCCAATACACTACAAGTTTTCTTTGCTTTGACGAATTTATTTGAGATATCCATTTCTCTGCATTCCAGTGTAATGCACCGCGATATCAAGTGTGGCGCCCACTGAATTCATTGGTTGGCCCCCAACCGTAGTTGGCTCAACGCCCACTTGGTGGCTCCAACATCTACGTTGCGATCACAAATAAGGACTTCCTTACAACGGGGAGCTTCAGTGTCGGAGCATCCTAGTCCTAATGATGCAAACTGAAATGTTTGCGAAACGTCGGCATAAAGCTGAATCTAGACGCGGCATCCATCTGAAAGTCATAATAATGAAGATTAAAAAATGTCCAATGGATGTGACCGAATATAATTATTCTCTCATTTTTAGAATAGAAGTAACAGCATTACCACATGAATTACGAATTTTTCGTGAATTACACCGACGAACGTGTGATCTTCTCAATAAAATAATAGCACATTTTGCGTTCCCGCTATTGGTCTCCATTGCGCTTCACGTTGCTTACATAACGAAGCAGATTTATACTAATTGGTTGTACTTATATGCAAAACCATTGAATCGAGACTATCTTTACATCATGTCAGTCTCTTACTGGACCATTCTCTCCCTTATTTCATTGATCACGCTAACACATTGTTGTAGTGTTGCATGCACAGAGGGAAAAAAAACTGTTCACGTACTTCATGCCTTGGAATTACCAGGCAATTTGCGTTCTGATTATTCTATAATTCAGGTAGTCTAATTATATTGCCAATATTGTTGATTATTTCGGTTCCTTTACTTATTACATTTTGAGAATGTAATTCCGCATTATTATTTACAGCAGCACAACCTTTTTTCAGTTCAACTCTTGCAGAAGAGAGTGAGCATCTCGTTATACGATCTTTTCAACATCAGTAAAATTTGGACGGTTCAAGATTGTTAATAATGTTATAGATTATTGCTTCAATATCAACATGCGTAGTCATTCTTTGTCAATTTGATATGCATTGATAGAATTACAATATCGGACTCCATCGGATAACCTTGCAAATCTTGTGATCTTTCTCCAATAAATTCATAGAGCTTTAAAATATCATTCGCGTCAACTTTATTTGTGCACGTGTATTCGTGTTGCTGATTCCACGTTTGAAAATGAAATCAACACTTTCTGTAATACATATCACAGGTGCGATAAGTGAACGAAAAGTGCAACATATTGGCATTAAAGAGTATGAGTGTGAGGCAGCACTAATACAAGCACTCATCAAATGAGCTGTCACCTGGAGTCTACTAGCCTTGACCCTTAATACTTCTGTAATAGTATTTTCCTTTCCTTTGAACAACACTAGAACGCCACATACCATCATTTCGATGTGGCACCATTCACTCATTCCATTCCTCAAAGGCCCAGAACTTTAGTAATGAGAATGACAACGACTTCATTGAAGAAGAACTGGGATGTCATCTTGCTATATCGATTTGAGAATATTCTGGGTCTGAATTCAAAGGTATTGACCAAAGATGGTCTGGTCGTACCCTTCCGCCATGCTCCATTCTACGCGATATTACAAATAATATTTTTTGGTTATGTGTGTTTTCAAACATCAGCGGACAGATTGAAGCGATCAGTACCCACGGAGACTGTGGTCATGCGAATTGTGGGCCCAGAAATTATAGCAATGAATATCCTGGAAAATGTCATATTATGGATGTCATTTGCTTTATCTCAGAAGAAGTTTACGAAGATTATGAGTGATTATGAGCGAGTTGAATTCATCATCAATTAGGAATTTTCAACGATTCCTTGAAAAAAGGTAATAATTAATTTGATCATTTTATTCACAGCAATTCAACATTTTTTCACTCCAATTATTCCAGAAAAGAGTCAAAATATCATTATATGGACTTATTGACATTGACTATTCTCTCTTCATTCGTGTAAGATCCAGATTTAGTTTAGAGGAAAATTTGGAACAGCATCTTTGCAAAGTATTTCATAGGTGTGCATATTCATTATAATTTCAGGTTATTACAACCATAGCAACATGTCTGGTTATCCTCATTCAATTCGAGTGATCCCACACGTCATTGATATTGAGTTCATCACTGAATCTCGAAGATCTTATCAAATGTCTAGTGATTGTCATACTTTATAATGAATTACATTGTAGAATGAATTACTATGATTTAAAAAAACTGAAATTTGCAAGTGATGTTAGACTTCACTTTATCATTAGCAAATTTATGTCAACATAAGTCGTTATGAGATTCACCGAAGAATTTATTGAATTGTTTTATTTACTCAATCGATGCCTCAACTACTATCTAAAAAATCTTGGTTTGTGTCCATTTGACATTGTCGGCGATAATATCCTGGTACGTTCGAAACCTGCTACAATCTGCACGTGGTTCCTCTGCGCAATGTTCACATTCATGTACTCCCGTGTGATAACCTGGAGAATATTCTTCATGTTACCTTGTGATACACCCATCACCGTGATTTCTGATATCATCAGTTCGACGTTGGATTTTCTAACAGTAATATCAGCTTGGATTAATGCTGTAGTTTCCCAAAATCTATTGCGGACTATTATCGAGAGTTTCAAAGTTGTATCGAATTCCTTACGACAAGTAGATATTGAAGACAGTCTTATCAATATCCTGCAGAAAACCAATTTTGTCCTTTTGTTGGTCAATGTACATTACGGCAGGAATTTACACGGATTCCGTGCGATCGCATTCCAACATTATTAATTTGACGATATGGAGTGTGTTCAATTACTTGAGTGTTCCCGCACATATAATCACAGTGCTCTTTATCAGTACATTGATCATGTTGAAACAGCAGTTTCAACTGGCCAACGAATTGGTCGGAGAATTTTCCAAGAATTTTGACAACTCGCCAATGAAGATGCTTTTCTATGAAAGGTACAAATTAACACATTCAGGAGTCAAATCCGATTTCATTCATCATCAACGCATCATTCGTCAGCGGCCGATGTCATTGCTGAACAGTGAGAAGTGTAGAGGAACAAGGATGGATCCGTGGGGTACTCCAGCATTGGTCTCGAGAAAAGAGAAGAGCTCTTGATCACCTTTGACAGCTTGGGATCGTCCAGTGAGTTAGAAAAGAAACCACGCGATAGCACCAGCAGACAGCCCAAGATCCGTCAACTTGCTCAGCAGGAGCGAGTGAGAGATTGTATCAAATGCTTTAGAGAAGTCGAAGAGAACCAAGATAGTGATTCTATGGTCATCAAAATTCCTTCTGACGTCATTGACAAGTCTCAGCAAGGCCGTCTGCTGTGGCCAGGTCTAAAGCCACATTGTCGAGGGTCAAGCAGGTTACGTTCCTGTAAGAATGAGGACAATTGGATGTAGGCCAATCTCTCCAAGACTCGCTAGAAAAGGCAGCAATGCAATAGGATGATAGTCAGAGAGCGACTACGGAGAGCTGACTACTAACAGGAACAATAATAGCCCTTTTCCAAATTGAGGGGAAGACACTGTCCAGAAACGATCGATTCATGATGGTGAGGAGGCACTCTGACAAAAGTGGTAGGGTGTGGAGCACCATTTTACTTGAAATTTCATCAGCACCGACAGCGTTGAATTTGATGAAAGATATCGCAGTCTAGATGTTGAGCCAGCTCACTTGGCTGAAGGCGAACGACGTGGAAGCAGAGTAAGAACCACTCACAGGGGCTACTGGCAACTCATGCATTGGGCAAATCAAGGTGTAAGTAGGCTGAAAGCTAGACGGCACGGTAGACACAGCAGCAAAGTGAGAATTCAGGACATCTGCAGAGATGACAGGCTTTATGCTCATGCCAGGTGTCAGTGCAAGATTTCGAAGCTCCTTCCACAGTGCCACTCCATATAGTCCAGATAGTCGAGAATGATAGTAGCTAGCACGAGCATCAGCTAGCTTGTAATGGTGGAGGTTTCTAGCCCGGCGAAACTCAAGCAGTCGCAGGGGACTCCTTCTCCTCTTGAACCGTCTGTAGAGATATTGCATGTACCGGTACGACTGTCGAATGGCTGCTGGTCAGCAGAGAGAGAGAGAGAGAGAGAGAGAGAGAGAGAGAGAGAGAGAGAGAGAGAGAGAGAG
>NW_021680417.1:683444-710907 GCF_001412515.2 Diachasma alloeum
GAGAGAGAGAGAGAGAGAGAGAGAGAGAGAGAGAGAGAAAAAGATTTAACCTCAACACGGGTCAAGAGATATTTTGCAGTTGTCTTTGCAAGCGTTTTAGCATGAGCTAGCAATATTCCAGGGCTGAGTTTTACGCGTCGAACAATTTATGAGGCCTCCACAATATTTACTTTATAATTAAGTGTAGTACCGTCCATGAGACAATATTCATCCTTTGTGCGGATAAGACGAACACGTCACTCTACACCGTACATCAAAAATTCATCTTGATTGAAAACGTCACAATGCAAATGTCCCAGCTGATCAAACGGTCTTCCACCTTTCGTAAATACTTGTCAAGAGATTAGGCCTTTATTTTTTTTCACATCAGCGCCCACAACTACAGCGGTATCCATAGCGCCGGAGGTATTAGTTGACCAAAGAGCTATTCCAAGATTCGAGGACTTGGCATCTCCTCCATAGTTTAGCAACGTTTCAATATATGCTCTATAGGCGTAAAGGTTATTTGGTGGCGTAACAACTTTTTGATTGAAATATACATGCATTTGGTTGAACATTGAACGCAAAAATTTATTCACAGGACCGACGGAATCCTCAACAGCAGCAGCGACACCGGGTCTCAAAATTTTCGCTCAAATTTTTATCATAGTGTATGCCAAATCGATGTATTCTTCTCACATGTACACCGTTAATTCCCGCGTTGAGAGCTTCTTTACCGACTGCTCGAGCTGCACTACCGAGGAAGAGCAGGATTCGACGGAAGAGGCCCCCGAGGAAAGCCCCAATTCCATGGCCCCGTTGATATGGGCTCCCAACATAGACCCGTCGGAAATTATTGTATCTCTCCACTGACCCTCCACCAGCCTGGTTCGCGTAATATGCAATGTAAGGGCTTATTTCGCTCATTAATCAATTCTCTTAAAATGAAGCGTCACGTCCAAGGGTCCGTACTCGAATGGTATCATTTCACCACGATTGCACCTTATATCTATTTCAATTGTGCGAAATGAGTATCTCATCAACGGAATATAATGAGGATTTGAAAAAGTAGCACAGTGTGCGTGGCTCATATGTATAACCAGAAGCATTGAATGGTACCACTCGTAAAAGAGATGACTGCACATCACCTTTTACATAGGGTACACAAAGGTCACTATAGATGAACAAGCTTTCAGGTAAACCCCTGGCCAGACTGGCAGGTAGATATCCCTCACAATACGGCTTTGCGTTCGTGAAACTGTGCAGGCGTCTCTCAAATCCCAACATATCAGCCAATTTATCCGAAAAGTCTAATGCGTATACCGTGCTACTGCATGTTTTGGAGGTGCAATATCTTCCGTTTTTTACAAAGCCTTGTTGGGTAGAATACTCAAATTGTATATGATCCTTCAAGTGTGCAAATTTATTCATGAAACCTACGAGATCGGTCAGGTCCTTGAAAACCGCAGTAGGTAGAAAAAATGTTTGTGGTAGATTTCCCTTGCCCTTATTGTCTTTTCCGCTACTGACAAAGTTGACGTAGGCATCTTTTCTATCACGTATATGTAGAAAATTACAAGGAAACTGTATTTCACTCAGGCCTACAACCCATTCTCCTTCCAACTTAACTTGTTTCGGGAGCAATGTTGTATATTTTGATGCTGTATTATCGGGATGATAGTCCATGCTGCTGTTGCTCAGGAGTACCATATAAAATTCGTTCCTCTTCATTTTTTTTCCAATGACGTGCAGCTCTGACGCAGCTATCAACGAATCAAATTTATCAGGATATCCCTCCCAATGAACAAGAATTTGTTCATTTTTTCCTTTTTCTTAGAGCGTATGACACGTTCAACTACGAATTCATCCTTGTCCCATTGTTTATTGACAAGCACCAGCTCTGGCTCGTAAAAAAATCCTTCAATTTGTTCATCAGCTAAATCTTTCANCAGGAGTACCATATAAAATTCGTTCCTCTTCATTTTTTTTCCAATGACGTGCAGCTCTGACGCAGCTATCAACGAATCAAATTTATCAGGATATCCCTCCCAATGAACAAGAATTTGTTCATTTTTTCCTTTTTCTTAGAGCGTATGACACGTTCAACTACGAATTCATCCTTGTCCCATTGTTTATTGACAAGCACCAGCTCTGGCTCGTAAAAAAATCCTTCAATTTGTTCATCAGCTAAATCTTTCAGCTCGTATATTGGTAATGATTGTTTGAGGACTGCTTTCGTTATTTGGAATATTTCTTTACTCCAATTAGTCTCATATCCTTTCTCAAAGATGCCTTTCGCTCGACTGATGCGCACATAGTCCCCAACTTTGTATTTAAAGGTTTCTTTACGAGATTTCTCTGACTTGTACCGATTTTGTATATTACGCCATGCATATGGAGCATTATCGATATTAACAGTGGCAGGTGCCATTTTCATTGATGAATGTCTCGAGTTGTTGTAAGAGTCGACAATTTGTTCCAACACACCCATATATTTATATGTTCGACTATGTGTAAAGTAAAGCCACATGCGCTCCTTCAATGTCCGATTGAAACGTTCCACGATTGCGGCTTTTATGTCAGGATTACGCGCAACAGGAAATTGAATTTTTTTATCACAGAAAAATTTTTGGACACTGCTAGCCGTAAACTCTTTTCCCTTGTCAGTTTGTATACAAACAGGCACACGACAACCGCTCCTTCCCATTATACGTTTAAAGCCCTCGAGTACCTGCGGTGCCGACTTGTCCTTCAATGGTTCAACCCAGGCAAACTTGCTTAAAACGTCAATGACCACAAGTAAATATGAAATACCATCATTGTATATCTTTAGTGATCTCAACTCAACCAAATCAGCCTCCCATACACCATTAATGTTTGTCACTGTATAATGTAACCGTGGAAATTTACATCTGATGGGTCTGTGGAGTGTATACGTATTCTGGGCATTAAGCCAGTTTTTTATTTCATTTTCAGGTCTTTCTTTTTTGTGCTTTGACAAAATATTTCTACCTCCCGTATATGCCTCCGGCTCTGGAGGGCTAAAATATGTCCTCGATAGTTTGTGGTTTTAAATGATGATGCGAAGCGAACGAAAATAAATTCGGCAAGAAAAATAATATAAGAGGTACCACTTGGGCTTACCTAAGAATCAAAATAAGATAGTTACGATGAGTTTTATGCTGATGGGTTCAACTTTACCGAAATAATTCCATTCAAGTACTCAATTTATGAAATCTATATATTTAAAGTTCAATGGATAATAAAAAATTACTGACTCTTCATGGACATACTCATCCGATCGATTGGCAATAATTCAAAACAATTGTAACAATGCCAAAGAAAAATTATATAACGGTCCCAATGCTCTCATTACCCATTCGTCCACTCGTACATCAATACTCTTTTAATTCAATACCCACTATGCGCGACTCATTCCTCTGAAAATCGTTCCTTCCTTTCTTTACGTTGTTCTTAGTTTTACAAAAACTTTTAATCCCCTGACTTCTCCCAATACTGCTCCCAATAAATGTGCAAAGACTTATCTGCGATTCCTCCGTAAATGAATTAGCTCTGTAGATTTGTCAGTAACTACCCGCGGCTTCCACAAACGCCTAGCGTTGGCGTATAATCCAATGATGCTCCGACGCGCCTCCCGCGTCACCGTGATCCTTCGATCCAGAGGAGAAAATTTCGTGTCCTCATCTGTGTCAGGATAAAGATCTCCACCATCCGGTCACCTCCAATCGTCACCGTGGGATCTAGTGGCCTGCTAAATCCAAAACACTTGGAATTATAGGTGCCCTTAGTCAGGAGAGATCTGCGTCGATGAGTGCAACCGTCAACTCGAACCCTAAAGACGGATCGATACGTGACAGCGTGGTGATGTACACACGTCCGGGGCTGGAGGCAGAAAAAGGTAGCTCGCGCGGCGACTCCTTGGTGTGAGCACAATATTTTGATGCGCGTATTAATATTATTTGTGACCACTCGAGTCAACTGGAGATCTATTTCAGGGCGCGAATATTGAACCCCTCGATTCCTCACAACTATCCCCCTTATTTGTTCAAGGGTGGAACATCCGAGGACAAATGAACACCTCACATTATGTGAAATCACTCACATTCGTCATATGCGTTACATTCTGTGTAACTAACCACTCGGACGAACATCAACAAATAAAAATCATCCTTCCATCCAACATAATTCGTAAATATACACGTAAAATTACTCAAAATCATTATTTCCCAAATTTACAAATATTAATATTTCCTCAAATCTTAACGTCGCAATCACGAGATTTCATTTAAATCCAACAATCTACATGATTCATTCCACTGCTAATATATCAGTCCCTAACTCTTCTCTCACAATAACGAACGTTTATTGACTAGTCAGCTATATTCGTACATTAAATTTCCTCCTGCTATATCTTCTAATTGAATATTCCATTTTTTTTTGTTTCTAAACTCTTCAGCATTGACAGCCAGAAGAAGCAAGCGAAGGAGACGGTCACATTCTAAATTCATCATGATTTGACCCCCATACACCCGCCACAGACACCCCCGATCCAACAGGCAACTTTGAATAATATTTCCGCAAACTTATGCGATTGTATATCCCCTTTAATAAACTTTTCCCATCCCCCGATTCAAGGACAAAAGCATTCTTCCCAACAATTTTGTGGATCCTATATGGTCCTTCATACAAATGGAAAAATTTATGAATAACTCGATCTTGAGCATTCGACAAATGGGACACACGCAAAAGCACGAGGTCACCGACCTCGAAGTCGTATGGCGAATTTTTCTTTTGGTATTTACAACGTGATTCGTAATTTTTTAATAAATTTTCCCTTGCCAGAGAGATTATGCATTCATGATTATTTCGATTTCGCGAAGGAAATTTAACGATATCGTGTATTTGATCTTTAACTGGAGTACCAAAATGGAGCTCATGAGGAATAAATCCTGTACTGCTATGAGTCGTGTAATTCAATAGTGTCTCGAATTTTGGTATGTATTTTGCCCAGTTCGTATGCCTATCAGCACAATACGTTCGACACAAATGACCTAATTCCCTCATCACGCGTTCAGTCGGGTTCGACTGAGGGTGTCGCACGGATGAAAATACAACTCGTATTCCCTCCTCCAGACTCTGTCTCCACTTATGCGCTGTAAATTGAGTCCCATTGTCAGCGAGTATTCGCTTTGGTTTTCCAACCGACTTGACATAATTACTCAATATTTTATCAAAAACAATATCGGTGGTTGCTTTCTTAATGGGGTACAATTTGACAAGCTTGGAAAAAGCATCAAGAACCACAAATATATACTGCACACCCCCCGCTGACCTTGGTAGTGGGCCGAAAATATCAACAGTAGCAAGGTCACACGGTTCCTCCGCCTTAACAAACCCGAAATCCCCTTCGATCGCTCGAGTTAGATGTTTCACACGCTGACAAACATCACAGTGTACAACAACCCCTTTAACTGTCCTCGACATTCCCTTCCACCAGAAATATCTTTTCAAATGGCACAAAGTCTTATAAACACCAGCGTGACCCAAACGAGAATGTTCCGATTCAACAATTTGATTTGATAAAAGATGCGGGATAATAATCCTCCACTCCGATGTGGTCTCCGCCCGGTGAAACCAGATACCATTATAACATTGATAACTCTCGTTCCCTCGTCCAACCTCTCGATCTACCAACGCCTGAATATCAACATCTTCAGCCTGAAGTCTGCCGACATTATGCAAGTGTTGACGAATGTCTTCATCCAGTAATTCGAGTTGACAAACCCATGCGAGGGCGTGAGAAAAAAAATCTTCAGTTTGACTCAAATTATATGACGTGATGGTTGCGATCATCAGTTTCTCTGGTTCAATCTCGTGAAACGTCTCATCAGGATTGCGGCTAAAAAAATCCGCCACTGTGTTCTCTCTACCGCTACAATGAACAATATCAAATTCATATTCTTGTAAAAACAAACTCCAACGTACTAACCGCGCAGTATAAAAACAAGTTCGATTCAAAAAAGTGAGTGCCTGATGATCAGTAATAATTTCAAAAGGTTTACCATAAAGAAAAACGCGAAACTGATCAACTGCAAACACAATGGCAAGAAGTTCCTTCTCGGTGGTAGTATAATTTTGTTCGGCTGGTATAAGACATCTACTCACAATATCAATAACACCATGATTACCAGAGTCATCAGATTGATATAAAACACCACATAATCCCTTGTCCGATGCATCTGTCTGTAATTTGAATTTACGATCCGGATCATAATGTGACAGTTGGATAATTCGAGCAAAATTCTCCTTCAACTCACTGAAAGCTCTGGACAAATCTTCGTTCCAATACCATACACTATCCTTCTTCAACAGTGGTCGCAGAGGATCCACAAATTTGGAATGACATGCAGAAAATGAACGATAATAATTACATATCCCGAGAAATTGTGTTTGATTTTTTGGATCATTAAAATTTCGAATTATCGACAGTTTATTTGGATCAGGTTTAATTCCTTTAGTTGTAATAATAAATCCTAGAAATGGCACTTCCCTTTGAAAGAATAATTCTTTCGACAATTTCAATGTGAAATTATTTTTTAATAAAATTGCGAAAACCTCTTCCAAATGCACCAAATGTTCCTCGAAATTACTGGATGAAATAAGAAAATCATCAATATATGGAGTGACGTAAGGTCTAACCCTATCCCCCAAGGCCAGACTCAGCCCGGATGAAACCATTTCCGGCAGTTTTTAAACCGAACGGTACTCTACGAAATTGATACAAGGTCGATCCATGTAAAAAAGCCGTGTACTTCCTAGACTCCTTTTCCAATGGAATTTGCCAATATCCACTAGTACAGTCTACCGTTGACATAAACTCAACTCCATAATATTTTTGCATAATATCGCGGATCTTCGGTGGCGACTCATTATCTCCTTCAATGATCGCATTCAAAAAACGTGCATCTAGACATAACCTCACGTCCCCATTCTTCTTAATAACAACACGCAAAGGATTACAGTATGGACTGTCGGATCGTTCAATCACACCTGCCTCTAACATTCGTTTTATTTCCTGATCTACTTTTTCTCTGTGAGACAGTGGCACCGGGTATGAACGCCTCACTACCGATTTACCGTCAGTTAATTTGATTTTATGAGCATAAATATCAACACACCCCGGTTTATTTGAAAACAGCGCCTGATATTTACAAATCAAATTAGTAACGGCCTTGACTTGTGGCGCATCAAGCGATGTCAGAGTCTTCAACACCCCGGCGAGATCCTCCGAAAAACCAGACGACTTCTCGACACTACACTCCCCTTCTTGAATATTATTATTACCACACGAAACAAAATTATCGAAATCACAAACATCATTACATGCAAAATGTTCATCATCAATGTAATTTCCATCGTTAACTCCCTCAGTCAACTTATTAACTATTTCAATTGACATCATATTCACAAAAAGTGGGCTCAACTCAAAATACTGATTATTCACCTCATCATTTAATTCCGTCACATCAATATTTTTTTCATTACACTTATTCGATGTGTCACCTGAACCCTTCGTTTTCTTTTTATTTCTTACTCTTTTCTTAGATTTCTTATCCTCCACTAATTTGTTTACATTCGCGTCGAGGCCCTGTCTACTGCTTTTACTCAGGTGTTGCATTGTTTCTTCTACCTGTACTTCCATTGATTTATTTGATTGCGAATTGGAACGAGTTTTTTCGATAGTTTCCTGTGTGTACTCAACTTGTTTTTCAGCATATCGTTTTTTAAAAGATACGACATCATTCCCCAATTTTCTATTCTCAACGCTTATCGATAAATCGTGATAATTTATGCACACCTTGTGTTTCCTAAACCAATCACTACCCAAAATAATTTGTTGATTCAAGAGAGGAATGATTAAAAACGGATGAGAAATTTTTATATCACCTAACTGGATGTCAATTAATCCCTGTCTTCTTATTGACGTACTCTTTTTCGAAATCGCTAAGGTAATATACAAATTTGATACTGGCAAAACTTCGAACTGCATTGATCTGGATAATTGCTCAAATAAACTTTCTGATATACACGTAATTTGTGAACCCGTGTCCACTAATGCCTTTGCTTCGAAATCACCGATTTTAACATTCAAGAAAGGACAAGATTCAATTGACACTCGCGGTGTGTATAACTGTGCTACATCTCCATGAACATCACGCCTGAGGTCCTCAATAAAATCATACAAATCACTGGCCAACTCCGGACCGCGAGACGAACCAGTATCTAGTTTAAATTTTGTGCGTTAACATGGGTTGGGTACTCCTGTTATGAATAATCAGATGTCATAACATTCTGATTATTTATCTGTCTATTCATCACTGGGGGAGGGGGAAATCTCGTATCCGGCATCTGAGACGTATATCCCTGGTGAGACTGAAAACTCCCTGCGTTATTTTGTGATGGATAGAATTGACTGGGACCCAAATATCCCCTCTGACCTTGATACGAATACCCCCAACCTCGGTGGTTCTTACTTCGAAATGAGTCACCGCGACTCCTATTATAATCTGACAAATGCTGTCCCTCTTTCCCCCAATTATGATGGCTTGCCATATGATCTACATGCATACTTTGCACCCTTTCCTGATTCTGATAACTTTGACTACGCCTTCCGTAATTACCCGTATGAACATCTGTGTACGCATTATCTAATTGTATAAGAGTTCGCGTAATAGCTGTAGTGTCAGCGAGATCTACTGTGGCTAAAGCAAGGACAATGTGTCTCGGCATTTGCTGGACAGTTGTTAAATTAATTTCATATGGACACATGGGTGGTTCAAAATATCTTGTATCTCTCAATTGTCTGTTAAAAAATTCATGCAACTTCCCTTCGTGAGAATTATATTTACGCGCAGCCCACTCCGCCTTGAATGCAAATCTCTTTGGCACTGAGTAATATTTATCCAGAAACGCACGTTCAAAAGACTCAAAATCAAACATTACAGGTTGATTAATTTCAAACCAAACTAGTACATCATTTTCCAACAGATCTTCAAGGACAGTGAGCTCATTCTCCCGCGCAATACCCTTCAACTTAAAATATTTCTTGACTTTTTCAATAAATGCTTTTGGATTAACTTTGTCATTGAATCTAGGAATTGTTACATTAATTGGCATATTTTGCATTGTATTTACCAACCCATCGAGGATTCTATCGTTACCCTGGCAAGTTACCTGGATCGCCGGAGATGCCTGCGCCAGATCCACGCGTATAGGCACATTACTTTGTGCTCTCAACCTCTCGAGTTCGCTGGTCGATTTTTTATTCGCATCAGCGAGTTGCTTATTTTTTTCTCGAAGGTGTTGAGTCTCTCGAAGAATGTTTTGATACGCCTCGTGAGCCTCTTGCGCTCGCTTCCTCTCCTGCTCTATCTGTGTCTCCATATTTCCTTTACTAGGCTTCGTTAATTCGTCCTGAGTCATGGTATTATTATGCCCTAATGTCGAAAAAGAATTATTAGCACACTTATTACTATCCAAATTTAAACGTGATGGTCTTATTATGGTCTCAACTGATTTTTTATCTCGTGATTGCAATTGACTTTTCTTCCAATTATTTGTCGTATCAATATTTAAATCCTCTTTTAAATGGTCAGCTAAATTTTTTTGTTGTGACCGCGTTACAGCGCGCGTGGGGCGACTACTATTCTCCCCTGACATACACGCTTGTTTTGAGTCGCAAGGTCGTGATAAAATTCCCTGCCCCACGTCGGGCGCCAGTTGTGGTTTTAAATGATGATGCGAAGCGAACGAAAATAAATTCGGCAAGAAAAATAATATAAGAGGTACCACTTGGGCTTACCTAAGAATCAAAATAAGATAGTTACGATGAGTTTTATGCTAATGGGTTCAACTTTACCGAAATAATTCCATTCAAGTACTCAATTTATGAAATCTATATATTTAAAGTTCAATGGATAATAAAAAATACTGACTCTTCATGGACATACTCATCCGATCGATCGGCAATAATTCAAAACAATTGTAACAATGCCAAAGAAAAATTATATAACGGTCCCAATGCTCTCATTACCCATTCGTCCACTCGTACATCAATACTCTTTTAATTCAATACCCACTATGCGCGACTCATTCCTCTGAAAATCGTTCCTTCCTTTCTTTACGTTGTTCTTAGTTTTACAAAAACTTTTAATCCCCTGACTTCTCCCAATACTGCTCCCAATAAATGTGCAAAGACTTATCTGCGATTCCTCCGTAAATGAATTAGCTCTGTAGATTTGTCAGTAACTACCCGCGGCTTCCACAAACGCCCAGCGTTGGCGTATAATCCAATGATGCTCCGACGCGCGTCCCGCGTCACCGTGATCCTTCGATCCAGAGGAGAAAATTTCGTGTCCTCATCTGTGTCAGGATAAAGATCTCCACCATCCGGTCACCTCCAATCGTCACCGTGGGATCTAGTGGCCTGCTAAATCCAAAACACTTGGAATTATAGGTGCCCTTGGTCAGGAGAGATCTGCGTCGATGAGTGCAACCGTCAACTCGAACCCTAAAGACGGATCGATACGTGACAGCGTGGTGATGTACACACGTCCGGGGCTGGAGGCAGAAGAAGGTAGCTCGCGCGGCGACTCCTTGGTGTGAGCACAATATTTTGATGCGCGTATTAATATTATTTTTGACCACTCAAGTCAACTGGAGATCTATTTCAGGGCGCGAATATTGAACCCCTCAATTCCTCACAAGTTTTTCTTCGTTTAAAATGGAAGCCATGATGATAGTCCTAAGTCCTTCACTTTGTAAGGAGGGTTTATGTGTGCTTTTTCAAGTTTTTACGCGTACGATGTACAAGAGAGATACGTGGTATATAATCTTTCCCTGTATGACGCTCATCTATAAAGTCCTCGTCCTCCGAAATTTCAGGTTCTTTTCGACGTTTAATAACTGGTAGTGCAGGTGGGGGTCGATGAAATTTAGGATTGCCCAGAAACTCCCGAGGTGTGTTTAGACTTTGAAGATACATCGCAAAATGTTCCCATCCTTTAGCTGAATATGTTTTCCGTGCTCTGACCACATCTTTTATCAGATCCACAATATTAACGCCAGTTAATGATGTCCCATCCAAAGTCACTTGTCCTTTTGCATCCCACTTGAGTCTTTTACTAGTGTCAACGGCGTCAATATATTCAAGTATACTTGAGGCTTTTCTTTGGTATACTGCAGGTACAGTAGCCACAATAGCATTTGGATCGTATCGTTCGCTAGACCCCGTCTCGTCGGGGGTCTCCGTTTCTTACACAGGTACTTCACTCTGCTCTGTATAAAAAAAATACTTTCTCAGAACGTCATTATACAATTTCCATTCTTCATGATCGTCCGTCGGTTTTTTCGAATTTAAAATTTCCAATAATTGAGCATCCAATCGACTTGTAACGGTACCAGGGGTTTGAGCTGAGGGCTGAATTTCTTTAACTAATTGAGTTAAAATACGGTGAGCATAATGTGTAGAATTTTTTTTAGCCGTTCCACACTATCTTCTGGCACAAGTATCATTTTTCGTGCATGCTCCATCGCTATACAACTGCTGAGATGATCGCACTTATAAGCGGCCCCAATAACATGGGTAAAAAGGCACCGCCTTTCTGATTGATGATTTTTTTCATGCTGGATAAACTTTGATTTTAATCAGCCAACTTCCTCAAAAGTTTTTTGTTTGCACAATTTTGACTTTTCGCAAGTTTTCAAAGGAATATTTCCGTGTAGCAAATTCAGAGCACACTCACAACTGCAGCGAATCAAATCTTTATTAGCATGTTGTATTATTGCTCGTCGTAACCTAGGAGGAGTGTGAATGAGCGCGTGTAATAAGGCAGTATTCTTTTCTCCTAACGACTTGCGAATGCAGCCGCTTCCAGAGCGACTTGTCTTTGCCATGACACACGAACGACTGATACACTGCGCAATGAGCCTCCTCCTTTTCTATTTTAATCCTTCCGTGAAATATAAACACAGTGATAGGCGTCGCTAGGCAATACATTGGTGCGAAATCTGCAGTTTTCAGGGGTCGACTGTTTTAGATCAAGCAACAAATATCCATGAGCCTCCGATGTGCAGAAATTTTGCGTCCTCTGGGTATATCTGACGAGCCAAATGTGTTATTTGTGCACGATCTTGAGGATTTTTGAATACGACAATATAATTTGTATTCAATGAAATATCTCGCTGTCCTTTTCCTTGGTGGAATAAATTTTGAGATATAAACATAACACTGAGATTTTTGTGATGACTGCCTTTTGTGAATAAGTCGACTATTGCACCATTCGATGATTCACGCATTAAGTCGTCCACAACAACCAATTTTGGTTTATTATCATCAAAATCTCCAGATCTTGGTAAGCCCTCTCGAAATTCGACAAAATTTTTGTCATAATCCGAATATCCATTCTGTCACTCTGCATAATAGAAAATCGGGGGGGGGCGCTGCTGTGCATTTGTTGAACTGTTGTGTTTTTGTGTGACTCTGTAAACAAAGTGGTTTTATCCATCCGGAATTTTATTGTCTCTTATTTGAACTGTACTAGTGTGGCCTTGAATGTGTGCAGTGCATTTTGAGCTATTATTCATTATCGTTCTACGTCGACAAACCCTCTTACTTAAATGATACAAGTCAGGCATTTTTCGACAGAGGTTATGTCATGCTGCTCGGCGAGTACTTTATCATCTCGTGCTGATGAATTCTGGTAATCGCCCTGCAATCCTTACTGGCGATAAAGAGGGTGGGTGGCCCGGACACGAAGTACCCTGTTTCTCCATCGGTGGGTGCCCTTCTGTGACGACATCACCGGATGCAACATCAAATCCAATATCAGCTGTTAAGCGTAAAAGGAATTCTCCCCCTCCTCATCGCTCCCGCCCAGAAAGTAAACAAGCTAGACACGAGGGGTTTTCCTGTCGTAGGTTTAAAGATGTTACTGACGTCTCTCAGCTCTCTTCCATAGAAAATAGCTCGAGCTCTGAACATTTTACTTCTCTCTCAAGCAAAGAAGAGAGTGAAGTGAGTGAAATTTTCTCCCCGTTGAAATTAACACCAGCTGACTTGACCACAATGGCGAACACTCTGTCTTCCCAGCCGGCCATGCCCGAGAGCATTGAGGATACATTAACTAGGATGGAGAAAATTCCTCAAAAGCAATTTGATAGTTTAGCCAAGTTGCTCCAGCAGTCAATTAATGCAACTACTGACCTGAAAAATGATCTGACTGATTACAAGAAAGAAATTAGGGAGACCTGTCAGACCCTGGAAACTAAAATCATGTCAAACGATAACAAATTGCAATCTCAACATGAAGCCCTCAAAGTTTATGTTGATGAAAAATTCTCCAAGATGGAAACTGTCAGATCCTCTCAAGGTGTCCCCAATAAGCAAGACTCTATAATTCGAAATCTCCAGAGGAAGATCGATTTAATGGAAAAAGAAAATAAAAAGATGAACATCGTTATTCGTGGGCTGGTTACATCTGTTACATCAGCCGAGAGGGAGGTCAACAATCTACTGAGAGAGGGTTTCAATCTCCCTGATAAGGTTGTGCATGCGCGTTTTATCCCATTACAAGGGAAATTGTCGAGCATCATCATAGTCCAGCTCAAATCTTCTGAAGGGAGGAATCACATTCTCAACAATAAAAAGAGCCTGAAGGAGAGTACTCTCTTCCGTGGTGTGTACATTGAACGTGACTTGACCTCTTTTGAGAGCTTGACTGCCAGGAAAATTAGAGATTAAGCTAAACGTGCTAGAGAGGGGGGCAAAGCCGTGTGGTTCACTCCCTCCAGACTCTCTGTTGACCATATTGTCTATCGCTGGGACGATCCATTGCAAAAGTTTGTCCCTGTGGGACCTCCTCATCTCAAGAAGAATCGCCAGTTACTTGGGGTATCTGACAATGCGATGGAAGTCCAGACATCATCACCCCCCCCCCCTGCCTGATGATAGTTCCAGCTGCCGTTCCCCTGAAAAAACTGATAGAGGGCAGTAAACTGCAGATAATTTTTTGGAACTCATGGTTTTGAGAACTTTTCGTCAAGTGAGATAACCAATCATGATTCCTTCGTCTACTGCTGTACAGAAACAATGTTGCTAACGTCACCATTCTACATGCCTGCCCCGCTGAAGAACTATACTTGTCACTGGAGAAACGCAAAGATGCCACTCGGTATGGGTCGTCCTAGTGGGGGTCTTGGATTCCTCTCTAAATCACCATCTTATCTGTTAAGTATTTGCGATACTTGGATTTTTTGTAGATTCTCTTATGACTCGATGAACTTTGTTATTGGAAATCTTTATTCGCAACGCTCTAGTGATCTTAAGCCTTTTTTAGATAAGTTACAAAGACTTCTGGACAGGATTGAAGAATCTTTTGGAGATGACCTTGTGATCATTGGAGGCGATCTAAATGCGCGGGTTGGCAGCTCTGGCTCGCTCCCCCCTGAGATTTTCGAAAATTCTGCATGCTATGAGGATGTTTTAAATTCAGACAATTTGGTCTGCACTCGAGGTCCTGTGGTGTCTGAGTTTATCCATAGAAATGGTTTTGTACTGATTAATGGAAGGGTAAGTGGAGACAGACCTGCCAACTGGACATTTTTAAATCATAATGGCTCGAGTGTCATTGATTTGGTCTTCGTGAAAGCCTCATCTCTTGATTTAGTATCTGATCTACGTGTAGATCATTCCACTCCTTTCTCTGACCACTTTCCAGTCTCCTTATTTATCCATAACCCATCTACAGAACCTCTTCTAACTGCTCCTCCTATGACCCCAGTCTTGCCGTTACCTCCTCACCCCCCCCCGATCTCACCTTAAAACCCAAATGGATTCCTGACGCCTATGATAAGATCTCATCCTATAAAAGAGCCATTGATTCTTCCTTATCTAACGCCCAGTGCCTCTACTCCCCAGAAAACCTTAATAACTTGATCCACAATTCCATCCTCACTGCGTCCAAACAAGCTGGACTTTTAAAACCTGTTCCTCCCTCAAGTAAAAGCCTCCCTTTGAAAAGAGCACACTTCTGGACTAGTGATCGCAGGGTCCAATCCAAAAAATCAGAAGTTCACAAATTAAGTAGATTATTTAAGAAAAATAGATATTGCTCTTCAGCAAAAAATAATTTTCATAGGATAAGAAATGAGTACAAGTCACTTATTAAATTTAAGAGGAAAGAGCGTAAAAATAAGTTAAGGGATCATTCTGGTTTAGACACTTAAAAAAAAGGACAATTAAATAAATTTATTTAGGCTTTTATTTATAGAAATAGTAATAATTTATTAAATAAGTCCAGTAAATATGATCTTAAAAAACACAAAAAAAAATTTTTCAACTAATATTTAACTCTTTATATTTATGAAAATGGCCGCCAATTGTAACGTCTCGCGGAATTGACATGTCACTGGCGGCGTTGATATCTCGATGATGGATCATCTGAAATGAAAAAACCAAAAATATTTAGATTCAGTATGAGTGTAGCTCTCTTGCAAAGCAGAATTATAATTATTTATTAATAATTAACAAAATGGCGGACATGTAAAAAAAAAACCTGAAAAACGCGTTTTTTTTGCGTTTTTCGCGTGAAAAAAAAATAGTAAAAATTAAAATTTTAATATAATTCTGCTTTACTGGAGAGCTATTTATGTGGAGAATATGTGGTTAAAATTTCAAGAGAATCGGTTCAGTGGTTACGGAGAAATCACCGCCGCCGACCGGAAAAATGTAGTTTTGAGAAAAACGCGTTTAAAGATTTTTTTAGTGAAAAATCATGAAAAAATCTTACCTTCACTTAATCTGCAATGCCTGCACCGTACAACATGCTTTCAGCCTGCTCAAAATTTCCATTTTCTTCCAGTCTAGCCTTCTTTTGCTCAGTTCTGGCCTCTTTGGAAGATTGGGAGCTGCGTCGATTAGCCAATTTCACGCGCTTTTTATCGCGGTCTTCGACAAAATTGACGGAAGTCGGTCCAAGTTTTACGCCCATAACGTCCATTATTTTTAAAATCGGAGTGAATCCTTCGTTGAAAATGCAGGCTGCCACTTTGCATGCAATTTCGACGATTTTTTTACCATTGAATATATGTTTAGGTGCCATACTCCAAACACATTTGTTGAAACTTTCGTTATTGTTTTGTGTATGACCGCCCAAACATCTTTCCAGGAGCTCTGCTTTGGTCAAGTCTTCATAAATTGGCTTTAAAACCTCTTGGACATCTTCTGAAAGAGCAGGAGGATGTTTGTAGCTCTGAAGTGNTACGTCTCCAAATATTCTAAAAATTTTACACAATACTTTTGAATGTGTATCCTTTCCGAAAATGGAAAAAAAATCGATTTTTGAAAAATTTTAAACCAGAATGATCCCTTAATGTCCAGGAGAGAAAAATGAGAAGGGACCATTAAAACCGGAGATATTTCCAAAAAACTGAAATTTAGTCAGTTTTTGGGTCCGTTATTAGGCCCGCCTAATACCCCTCACTTGCCCCAGAANTGCGCTAAGTAGCCCAAATCTTTCAAAAAGCTTCTGGAAAACTTTCAAAAGCTTGACTCCATTCACTAACGTCCATTGCCAAGTCCCCATTGAAATACTGAACAATTTTTATAGATCTGTATTTCCGCTAAGCGGCTTCCCTCTGTTTATTCCAACAACTAATTATTTTTTTGATCTCGAAAAAGAGGTCGATCTGGAAGAACTCGACATAATATTGAAAAAATTGAAGCCCAATAAGGCCTCCGGCCCGGACTTAGTATCAAATGAATTCTACAAAGCTCTTCCTTGCAGTGGAAAACGTTCTCTTGTTGATCTTTTCAATCCAGTGTTGAGAGCAGAGTCATGTCCTGAGGAGTGGGGCGAAGTTTCTCTCACCATGATATTTAAAAAAGGTGATCCATCTGATCCTCTGAACTATAGAGGGATCGCCCTCGTCAACCATATAACGAAGATTTTTACATACATCATCAAAGAGCGACTTGAGAAATGGGCGGAATCTCAGAATCCTCCCCCAGTCACAGTTTGGTTTCAGGGCTGGTCGTGGATGCACTGAGGCAATATTCACGCTTTTATCTGCGATCCAGCTCCAGCTGAGGTTGCCCAGGCGAGAGGTGTACGTCATTTTTGTTGATTTTCGCCGTGCATTTGACTCGGTGCCCCATGACAGGCTCTGGGCCAAATTATCAGACTTGAAGATCAGCTCCAAGTTGATTAGAACGATCAAGTCGCTCTATGATCGTGCCAGGATTCAAACATGTGCAAATATTTACCAATATTNTCTCGCGGAGTACTGCGACCTCAATGGATTGGCGGTGAATGTAGTTAAAACAAAAATAATGGTTTTTAAGAAATCCGGGAGGATTAAGAAAATGCCGCGAAGATTCAGATTGTATAAAGGCTCAGAGGTCGAGGTGGTCAGGTCTTATATGTATCTGGGTGTGCCGCTCTCTAGGAATGCGCTCTGTAATGAGGCAGCCAAGCACGCCATCACCAAGGCCAAAATGGCCACTGGTGCAGCTTTGAAAGTTCTTGGTAACTTGAATATTAACTCATGGAGATCCTATGCCACTCTTTGACTCTGGTCTCGTCTAGTCTGCTTTATGCCGTCCCCTCCTGGGGGCTCCTTCACTCTGAAGATCTTGAGAAAGCTCAATTGGATTTTCTGAAAAAAACCCTCAGTCTCCCTCCCTGTACTTCCGGCTGGACTGTGAGACTTGAGTCAAACATGCCTCATATCAACCTAAGGGTCATGAAACTCACGTGGGACTGGCTGTTGAAAATGCTGAAAAGAGAAGATTCTTTCCTTCCGAAAATCTGTATTCGTAGGCTCCATCAGTTGTGTCTTAATTCCTATTGTGAAGATAGTTTCAATTGGCTAGCTCGCATCAGGGAGTTACTTGAAATAACCAATTTCAACTATTTGTTTAATGATCTCAATCACGATGACCTGGCTGATAAAACTGTAGATATTTTCAATAGTTACGAGCAATTTCTTAGAGAGCGGGATCTGAACAGGTGGAGGTTATCCAACTCAGGACAACTCATCCCACCTTTTTCCAATACAAACCCTGCATGGAAGTCTAATTACCTACTCGAAAATCACGAATTACATGTTAAGAAACTGTTAGCGCAAGTGAGACTAGCGAATAACTATGTTTGTTACTTTTATATTGATAAAGTGAAAGTCTGGTTTAAACCCAAGCTTTTATGTAAGTACTGCAACCAAAATGAGTATGACACAATTCAGCACTTCTGTCTAGTGTGCCCGACCACTGCCAATTTACGTACTGATCTTTTTACTAAACTTCCTCGTCTGGCTGGAAAATCCTTGAGTCTGATAATATTTAGTGCGACTTTTGCTGAGAATAAATGTATCTTCAATTTCATAAAGAACCGCCTTATTGCTAGGAGGCGTTTAGATATTCTGAATGCTTCAGCGAGATCCTCACAAAAATCTATTAGTTTCTGCGTTTGACATTTTTGTTCTCATTTCCTAAATTACCGTTACCACTGTTATTTCTTACTCTTCAGTTACTGCCTTGTATGAAAACTGCGCAGTATTAGTTATCTACAATTTTTTCGGCTGTTTCAAGGCCACTTTTTGTAATTAAGCAAACTTTCTTATCTAAACACTTTATGTATCTGACTTGATATAGTCAAGTCACTCTCTCTAAAAAATCCCCCATGCGAAGGGGCTATGTATCCCATATGCATTAATAAATTGATTGATTGATTGAATAGAAAATCACTTCTTCAATCGGCGTATCATACATTTCTTTAATTTCTTTAAAAAATCTTTTAACAAAAAATGTTTTCCCACAACCTGTGGGTCCACAAATCATGGCAGTGAATGGATGTTTCCACCTTGTATCCATGTTACAGTCTGATTAAGGATTGTAAAAAAATCGTCATTTTATACACTTGTATAAGATATTCAAAAAGTAGTATGCATTTCAAAACGGCAGGGGGGTGTCGTAACGGCCAAGCGTTTGACCTGCTAAGGGAGGCCATTACCTCATTGGTCAAGGACAATACGCGTAGGCGTGTACAGGTAAAATCAAAGAGGATTTACTAAAGTAGATGCTCAGATCTCGGGGTTGGAGTGACCCCAAGCGACAAATAGTTCGACCCCAACGGAGGGATGGCGCCACGGTCGAATCTGACGGCTGGGCGAACTGCCTGTGGGGGTAACTCGGCAGTAGCAGTCCCGCTGTCACAGGGATAGTTTCGGAGGGGAATTTATGGCCTCCTCGTCATCAACATGTTCTTAATGTTTTTCAGGTGATTCATTTGCTGGCTAATTAATATTAAGGAATGAAACACAGATGGTGTGATGGAGAATTAAATTCCCCATCAATCGATCCCCGTTGCATCCCTTAATCTCTGTAACAAAAAAATACAAACTACGACAAAAGTCATGGGCCAGTGAGAAAAATTGTAGTTTCGCGGCGCAGTGACTCCCGGTAATTAAAAATTCACCTCTCCCATCCTAATTGAGATTAAGGGATGAAAAAAGTGCAGTTTGACGGAGAATTAAATTCCCCACCAAATAACCTCTTTCTATCCCTTAATCTCTGTAAAAAATGGAAGAAACTGTCATGGAAATAACAGCGCAGTAAGAAACATAATTGTTTTAAGGCGCAAAGTGACTCCCGGTGATTAAAAATTCACCTCTGTTCTGCTAATTGAGATTAAGAGATGCAAAAACGGCAGTTCGACGGAGAATTAAATTCTGCATTAATTAACCGTCTTTCATCTCTTAATCTCTGTAACAAAAAAATAAAAACTGCCATGAAAGTCAGGGGCCAGTAAGAAAAATAATTGTTTCGCAGCGCACAGTGACTTCCGGTAATTAGAAATTCACCTCTCCCCTCCTAATTGAGATTAACGGATGAAAAAAAAGCAGTTCGACGGAGAATTAAATTCCCCACCAACTAATTTAATTCTCCGTCGAACTGCTTCTTTTCCATCCCTTAATCTCAATTAGGAGGGGAGAGGTGAATTTTTAATTACCGGGAGTCACTGTGCGCCGTAAAACAATTATTTTTCTTACTGCGCTGTTATTTCCATGACAGTTTCTTCCATTTTTTACAGAGATTAAGGGATGAAAGAAGGTTAGTTGGTGGGGAATTTAATTCTCCGTCAAACTGCTCTTTTTTTATCCCTTAATCTCAATTGGGAGGGCAGAGGTGAATTTTTTATTACCGGGAGTCACTGTGCGCCACGAAACAATTATTTTTCTTATTGGTCCCTGACTTTCATGGCAGTTTTTATTTTTTGTTACAGAGATTAAGGGATGAAAGACGGTTAATTAATGCAGAATTTAATTCTCCGTCGAACTGCGGTTTATTCCTCTCTTAATCTCAATTAGGAGAAGAGAGGTGAATTTTCAATTACCGGGAGTCACTTTGTGCCGTATAACAATTATTTTTCTTACTGCGCTGTTATTTCCATGACAGTTTCTTCCATTTTTTATAGAGATTAAGGGATGAAAGAGAGTTAGTTTGTGGGGAATTTAATTCTCCGTCGAACTGCTCTTTTTTCATCCCTTAATCTCAATTAGGAGGGGAGAGGTGAATTTTTACTTACCGGGAATCACTGCCCCGCGAAACTACAATTTTTCTCACTGGCCCATGACTTTTGGCGTAGTTTGTATTTTTTTGTTACAGAGATTAAGGGATGCAACGGGGATCGCTTGATGGGGAATTTAATTCTCCATCGAACTACTCTTTGCTCATCCCTTAATCTCAATTAGGAGGGGAGAAGTGAATTTTTAATTCGCGGGCGAATGGTGAAAAGTCACTGTGCGCCGAGAAGAAAATTATTTTTCTCACTGGTCCATGACTTTGCCGTAGTTTGTATTTTTTTGTTACAGAGATTGAGGGATGCAACGGGGATCGATTGATGGGGAATTTAATTCTCCATCACACCGTCTGTGTTTCATTCCTTAATATTAATTAGCCAGGAAATGAATTACCTGAAAAACGAGGAGGGTGAATGAGGACGAGGAGGGCATAAGTTCCCCTCTGAAACTATCGCTGTGACAGCGGGACTGCTACCGCCGAGTTACCCGCACAGGCAGTTCACCCAGCCGTCAGATTCGACCGTGGCGCCATCCCTCCGTTGGGGTCGAACTATTTTTCGCTTGGTGTCACTCCAACCCGGAGATCTGAGCCTCTACTTTAGTCAATCCTCTTTGGGTAAAATACTGGAGATATGCACTTGTCCCCCTATGGCCAATAGTAGGACACTGACTTTTTCAAATATGGGCTAATTTTTTTCTCACTTAGCCACAGTTTCCTAAAAGTTGTTCGGAATGACGGACGCAAACGATTTACCCGGGCCTAGTGATACTTCTAGACGAAATACGCCACCTCTGGAGTGCGATTTCGACTGGATCGATAATTTTAATCTTGATTATTGAGTGATTTTGAAATTCAAGATAATTTTGATGTGGATTTATTCGAGAGTTTTAACCCCGAGTTCTTTGATATTCAATATGGTGGTGGTAAAAATGTGATCAAATATCCTGAAGCGCTCAAAGCCATTGAAGACTTCAATATAGATTAACTAGATCAACACAATAGTGAGTATCACTTTTTATGTTAATAATAATAATAAATATTTTTTTCTAAAAAATATTCTTACCATTGAAAATAAATTCAATTTCAGATGCTCAATTAGACCGAAATGAAGAGGTAGAGTGCCCACCGTCAGCTCTGAGAACAATACGATGGTCACGCCAGAGGCTCCCTCGTTTCAAACTCGACACACATGTGATAGAGTTTAGAATTAACCCCGTGCCTGAAGGTCGCAATCCGACTGAGTGGGTGGAAGAAGCTTTTCGAAATGTCTACAATAATATCATAAAAGCCGGTGGCCGCGGAATGAATCGAAGGGGCGTCACATTCAATTTTGCAAATATGCAAAGAAACAAGGCATGGATAAGCCCACGTGCGATTAATGGATACGATTTTCAAGATTTGTGCTATTTTGTGAGCTCTATTGCACAGAGCGCCAATGGTTTCGACTCTACGGACACATTTTGGATAAAACTCCATGTAGCTGAAGCCCCTGCAGGTCTAGGAGACTTTCTTGAAACGGGAATGAAAAGAGGACTGAGTAGAAAATGTGTTCTTCAAACTTCAAATGAAGATGGCTTGTGTTTAGCCCGATCACTTGTTGTGGCCAGAGTATACACAAAGAAATTGAAGGCCAGAGCTGACAAGGGCGAAATACACGAGATGTGGCAATCCATTCGACAATCCAATGGTAAAATGCAACGTAAGGAAGCCCAACGCCTGACCCGTGCGGCTAGAGTCATTGTTCCTGAGCATGGTTGTGGCGTGGAGGAAATTGCCCAATATTAACGATACTTGGCGCAAGAAGTATGTATTATTAAGGTCTATTCTCTCAAGAGAAATAGAAAACATCACCCTGTACTTTACGATGGGACGCCTGAAGTGACCAGCAGGAATATACCTGCTCAATACACCCTACACATTGTGTATTATCCGGAAGACAGACACTACGAGCCGATTCAAAATTTACCGTCATTCTTCGGCGCTGCATATTATTGCAAACATTGCAATAAGCCTTACAGTGCACGAGGACATGTTTGTGATAAAACTTATGGCAGATGTCTGAAGAATCCTTCATGCGACACTGCAACCGTTGATAAATTAATGTGTAACGAATGTAATCGAGAATTCCGCGGACATTGTGATTTTCAAGAATCCTCGGGATCGTGCACAAATTTAGCACCTCGCGCGACAAGTTTATCCTGACAACCCCAGGTTTTTACAAGAAGCCTACCTAGACGCCACCTCACGGCCGCATGGTTATATACTGCTGGATCTGAAACAATCCACACCTGAAGATTATCGAGCACGCAGTTCGATCTTTCCAAATGACGAAAAACGGTTCGTGTGCGTACCGCGGAAAGGTATAAATCAAAGGTAATAAGACACAGACCTGTCAGTTTTCCTTATACCATGGCGGCGCGAGGTACGCCCAGTAAGAAATTGACAATTGTCCTTCAAGCGCTTTGTCATTTGAATAAAGAACAGCAGCATCGGTTACTTAGAAAAGCTGATACGGGGTTAATACGTTGTATATGTGAGTGTGCATTAAACACCTTACGCGGTAATAAACCAATCGGTAAATCTCAAAAAGATAAATTAAAACCATATAAAAAAGTACTTCGTGATTTGGCTGTTGGAAAAAAGTGCCTATCAAAAAAGAAGAAGATTATCATTCAGAGAGGGGGGTTCCTCCCGCTGCTTCTAGCACCTATACTAGGCACTTTGATTTCAAACCTCATTAGTAAATAGTAAGAGTGAAACAACCAAAAGAGATGGAATATGCGTGGAAGATGATACTTGTTCCAGAAGATAGGATTGGTGCCATTACTGATGACAGGGGTCAGACACTCATGACGTCTGATAACCGTATCACTACGCCAAAAAGTGTACAAACACAGGGAACGACATTGTCACGTCTTGATAATGAAATGAAAGAAATCTTAGAATCGGGTTCATACGCTGATGAACGTGAGAAATGGAACGCATATCAACAGATTTTACAACGTTATCTCAGTTTGGTACATAATTCTCACCAGTTGTCGATGGATCCTGAGACTTTTCATAGCCCGAAAGAATTAACCTACCAAAAACATGCTCAAATTTCACCGATTCGGCCACGTTTTTCTAGTTCTCGTGTGCATGATTACACTGACGATAATATTGAATCAAGATCAATAATTGAAAGTGTGCCGAAAAGATACCGAAAGAATGCTGCAGCACTCCTACGCAAACTACAGACAATGCCAAGAGAGGTTATATGTTGGGACGGAGAAGGTGTGGTTAGCATCAACGGGAAACTTATCAAGAATTCAAATACAGTAGATCTTATTAACGAGGCCATGCAGTCACGAAAGGAAAAGATTGCAGTTGGAATAAAATTATGTGGGAATGTACTAAAATCGTATAATATTCCTCGGGAGTTCATTGGTAACGAAGAGTTGTTACAGTCAACTCTCAATATAGAGACGTCTACACCTCGAGGAAACAGTCGTCGACATCAGAAGATTATAAATCCTATAGAAGAAGAAGAAGACAGTGACGAGTCGTACAATAGTATCGGAAATACTCAAAACGGTGGGTCCCTGAAAATACGATGGATAAAACTGAGAAAATGAAACGTATTGAGAACGTTTATTAGAACCCTAATCACCCTGCAGCATTTTCTGGTGCACGTAACCTCCAAAACATTCACAGAGGTAATGATGTCAGGAACTGGCTGGAGAGCCAGGATGCGTACAATATGCATAAGATGGTACGTCATCGTTTTAATAGACGTTCATATAACGTCTCTGAAGTTGACGCTGTTTGGGAGGCTGATTTAGTTGATCTTCGCGCTATATCAATATACAATGACGGATTCTCCTACATGTTAGTAGTCATCGATGTTCTCAGTAAATATGCATGGGTGCAACCTCTGACAAATAAGAGTGCAAAGATAGTAACCCAGGCATTTAGACGGATACTTCTGAACAATGGGGGAAAACGTACCCCGAGAATCCTTCAAACGGACCGTGGTAAAGAATTCGTCAATTCTGAATTTCAACAACTTCTGAGTAAGTATGGAATTCAATATCGTGTAACCCGAAATCCTGATATAAAAGCTGCTATCGTTGAAAGATTCAACAGAACACTGAAGGAAAGATTGTGGAGATATTTCACATATTCTCGTACCAAACGCTACGTGGATATTCTTCAGAAAATTGTGAATGCCTACAACCATACAAGACATTCAGGGACGCGTTTCCGTCCGTGCGAAGTTGATACTAATAATTCTCTCATAGCAGCAGAAAACCTCTCCAAAAGATACAGTACTAACCGTATATCTAGTCAGGATCGATCGCCTAAATACAACTGTGGTGACCTGGTACGGATCAGTACAGCAAAAGCAGCGTTCAAGAAAGGATACGAGTCGGGGTGGAGCAACGAAATTTTTAAAATCAAACTCGTCTCTCATTACCGTAAGCCGGTAGTGTATATCTTATAAGNGGAATACTGCAGCACTCCTACCCAAACTACAGACCATGCCAAGAGAGGTTATATATTGGGACGGAGGTGTGGTTAGCATCAACGGGAAACTTATCAAGAATTCAAATATAGTAGATCTTATTAATGAGGCCATGCGGTCACGAAAGAAAAAGATTGCAGTCGGAAGAAAATTATTTGGGAATGTACTAAAATCGTATAATGTTCCTCGGGAGTTCATTGGTAACGAAGAGTTGTTACAGTCAACTCTCAATATAGAGACGTCTACACCTCGAGGAAACAGTCGTCGACATCAGAAGATTATAAATCCTATAGAAGAAGAAGAAGACAGTGACGAGTCGTACAATAGTATCGGAAATACTCAAAACGGTGGGTCCCTGAAAATACGATGGATAAAACTGAGAAAATGAAACGTTTTGAGAACGTTTATTACAACCCTAATCACCCTGCAGCATTTGCTGGCGCACGTAACCTCCAAAACATTCACAGAGGTAATGATGTCAGGAACTGGCTGGAGAGCCAGGATGCGTACAATATGCATAAGATGGTACGTCATCGTTTTAATAGACGTTCATATAACGTCTCTGAAGTTGACGCTGTTTGGGAGGCTGATTTAGTTGATCTTCGCGCTATATCAATATACAATGACGGATTCTCCTACATGTTAGTAGTCATCGATGTTCTCAGTAAATATGCATGGGTGCAACCTCTGACAAATAAGAGTGCAAAGATAGTAACCCAGGCATTTAGACGGATACTTCTGAACAATGGGGGAAAACGTACCCCGAGAATCCTTCAAACGGACCGTGGTAAAGAATTCGTCAATTCTGAATTTCAACAACTTCTGAGTAAGTATGGAATTCAATATCGTGTAACCCGAAATCCTGATATAAAAGCTGCTATCGTTGAAAGATTCAACAGAACACTGAAGGAAAGATTGTGGAGATATTTCACATATTCCCGTACCAAACGCTACGTGGATGTTCTTCTGAAAATTGTGAATGCCTACAATCATATAAGACATTCAGAGACGCGTTTCCGTCGGTGTAAAGTTGATACTAAAAATTCTCTGATAGCAGCAGAAAACCTCTTCAAAAGATAGAGTACCAACCGTAAATGTAGTCAGGATCGATCGCCTAAATACAACTGTGGTGACCTGGTACGGATCAGTACAGCAAAAGCAGCGTTCAAGAAAGGATACGAGTCGGGGTGGAGCAAAGAAATTTTTGAAATCAAACTCGTCTCTCATTACCGTAAGCCGGTAGTGTATATCTTACAAGACCTCAAGGGTGAAGACATCGACGGAATATTTTACGAAGAAGAGTTATCCAGAGTACAGACCCGTGAAGGAAAAAAATGAGTCATCTAGAAGACAAATTTTCTATTGTGCTACCTAGCAACAATAGTATGCAGTATTACCCTGATAATAAAACAACGAGTTTCATCACGTATTTACCAGAGGTCGTCAATTTACCTGGTAGATGGAGTGTCGCACTCTCGGAAATTCATATACCTATGACTTTTCTATATATACCTGCAAGTAACAACCATAATTACGTGTCGTTGGAGAGCAGAAATTATCTGACACAAGAAGAACGAGAAATTGTAAAATTGAAGTCCAATGACCTCCTACAGAGTGGTGGTGAGGATCTCGTGAGTGAAGGGGAAGACAATCTTCAACACGGTGTTTACGATAGTATTACAGATTTGTTGGATAGTATGAACGGAATGTCATTTATGAGAGATCATGTAAAATTCATTATGAATTGTGGTGGCTACGTCTCTGTACAGCGGATCTGTGGTGCTTCCTGTGGAGATATGCTTCATATTCTGCACTTAGCACTTTTACTGAAGAAACTTGTCGGATTTGCAGATGAAGATAAATGCGGAATATTATGCGCCCAAACACATACGTACGAGGGACAGACACCCGCTTCATTATCACGAGGCCTTCCTCAAAGTATGTACGTATACTCGGATATATGCGAAACCTATATAACCGGTGATGTACACACCCCGCTAATGCGTATTGTACCATTAGATATTGATAATTATAAATACGGGGGAATGAAAATCAAGGTATTTTCACCACCACTTTATATACCATTACTACGCACGAAATTTCAAACGATCGAGATAGATATAAGAGATAAGTATGGAGCACCGATACCATTCGAACACGGTACGTTGACTGTGACACTTAATTTCAAACGCACTGAATAATCACGGATTATGAACACCTACATTTTCGACGAGATTCTACAATCAGGGGGAGGATACAGTACAAGTGACCATGGGGGTATAAGTCGTGTGTACATAGGTAGTGCTAATCAAAAAGGACAT
>NW_021680417.1:710932-711832 GCF_001412515.2 Diachasma alloeum
ATGGTCCTTGCTTGAGTAGTGGTAGTATTCTTCTGAACAAACCATCTAGGAAACTACCAATGCCGATACAGTACAAGTGACCATGGGGGTATAAGTCGTGTGTACATAGGTAGTGCTAATCAAAATGGACATGGCATTGGTAGTTTCCTAGATGGTTTGTTCAGAAGAATACTACCACTACTCAAGCAAGGACCATCCGCTGTCGGAAGAGAGGCTCTGCGTTCAGGTGTGAATGTCATAGGCGATGTTCTCGAACGTGATATACCTCTGAAAGACTCTCTACGAAGTCGTGCACGGGAATCAGGCGTCAATTTGAAGAGGCGGGCAGAGGAGAAACTTGATACTTTGATGACTGGTTCTGGATATAACGGCTGGAGTATGTTATCATATCCTCATTCTACGATCAACCGTACTCCGCGACAGTCTAAACGCCGCAGGTTAACATCTGGGGGAGCCAAGAAGAAGAAGAAACCGCGAGTGTCGAAAAAACGCAAGAGGAAAAATACGAAGAAGCCTATAAAAATTAGTGGTCGGAAGAAGAAGAAATCATGCAAATTACGAACAGTGGCAGATATTTTCGCTTAAAACATGGCGTTCTTGCATAGTGATTCATGTGAGGGTGTGAAAAGTGAACTGACTTATTTTCTTTACCTCCAACGGAGACGGCCATCGAGTCCTCATACAATGTACACTACAAGCCAATAGCATCACTTGTGGATAACTCACCCATCGAGTTCGATATACCAGGACAAGGTGATGAGTACATTGACTTAGCTCATACACGGTTATTTTTACGTGTTACGATACCAACATTAGTGACAGAGAAGAACCCTGTACCTTCGGCTACTATCGGCCCCATCAACAACTTATTACACTCGTTATTCGATCAAGTGGATATTT
>NW_021680417.1:711856-711988 GCF_001412515.2 Diachasma alloeum
GATACCGACATTAGTGATAGAGAAGAACCCTGTACCTTCGGCTACTATCGGCCCCATCAACAACTTATTACACTCGTTATTCGATCAAGTGGATATTTCCTTCAATCAGAAAGCCGTGACGCCTGCCAATAA
>NW_021680417.1:712131-713212 GCF_001412515.2 Diachasma alloeum
TACCTTCGGCTACTATCGGCCCCATCAACAACTTATTACACTCGTTATTCGATCAAGTGGATATTTCCTTCAATCAGAAAGCCGTGACGTCTGCCAATAATGCATATGCTTACCGCGCTTATATAGAAACCCTTCTTAATTATGGCGCCGGTGCGAAGAACTCGCACCCGAGTAGTGTGTTGTGGTCAGATGATACAGCTGGTAAGATGGATGACGTCGGTGAACGTAACGAGGGTTTAAGGGTACGTAGGGCTTATTTAAGCGATGGGAAAACCATCGATCTCACGGGCCATTTACATTGTGATGTGTTCAATCAGGATCGAGCATTGTTAAATGGTGTAAATATTCATATCCGATTGGTTCGTTCAAGAGACAATTTTTGTTTAATGGATAGCACAAATAGTCCATTCACCATTAAAATAACAGAAGCTTCGTTGATCATCCGGAGAATGAAGGTGAGTCCTGGATTATTATTATCCCACCAAAGGGCCTTATCGAAAACAACAGCCAAATACCCTGTTACAAGAGTTGAAGTCAAAAGTGTCTCAATACCATCTGGTGTTCGTGGTCATTCCATAGATAACTTTATAACAGGACAGCTGCCAAAACGCATCATTTCTGGATTTGTCAAGAATCGTGCATTTGTGGGTGATAAAAAATTGAACCCCTTTAACTTTCAACATTTTACACTGAATCATATATCCTTATATGTGGACCGGCGTCAGATACCATCGAAACCTCTACAGCCAGAGTTTACTGTGAATAATTTATATGTGGAGTCATACCATTCCATCTTATCAGGCACTGGTATAAATTTTCTGAACGATGGTAATGGTGTTCATCGTGGAGATTACCCTCATGGGTATTGTCTCTTCGCATTCGATTTAACATCAGATTTGTCAGCTAATGATAACTCACACTGGAATTTGATACGAAGCGGTAACATGCGCATCGAGGTACGATTTGATGAAAGCTTAGTTTCAACGATCAACGCTGTAATTTATGCTGAGTTTGAAAGTGTCATAGAAATTGACTCAGCGAGACAAGTGACCCTGGACTATGCATAATCATCAAAATATTC
>NW_021680417.1:713233-717316 GCF_001412515.2 Diachasma alloeum
CAGATTTGTCAGCTAATGATAACTCACACTGGAATTTGATACGGAGCGGTAACATGCGCATCGAGGTGCGGTTTGATGAAAGCTTATTTTCAACGATCAACGTTGTAATTTATGCTGAGTTTGAAAGTGTCATAGAAATTGACTCAGCGAGACAAGTAACCCTGGACTATGCATAATCATCAAAACATTCGGTATCATGCTCAGCGCATGAGCAGCTATTTTTGCAGTATCAGCAGTTTTCTGAAACAACGAATTTGAATCGCTGTTCAACTGTACAGTTGTGTGTGAATGTTCAACGTAGAAGGTTGAAAGGAGAGCATAACAATGGCCTGCAGTAATTCAGATTCGGCAGCAATTATTCATTACGAGGGTTTCATCGGAATCCACGGTACATTCGTTCCAAAAGAAGTGGCGGTGACCTCCACATCCTTCGACATGATAGGACATTGGGTAATTTGTCCTGAATACCAGTATTCTGCGATTCCACCTAATATTCAGAGGATGAACAATCAACTTACAATCACACGTCACGGTATAGATTGGTATGAAGGAGAAGCATCTTCTAAATATGTCTATGCAGTATTGCGAGCCGTTACCAAAGGAATAAAATACGTGTATACCTATGGTTGTGAGCAAACGAAATTCACTGCTACCCTTCTTACCTGAGATGTTATCAATTTGAAGGGCCACATTAGATCCCCACTATTCGCTTGTACACTAGTAGCTGTTCCATCATGCCTCATACATAGTACATTGAATCACAGAACCTTTATATGTGCTATGCGCCGAGTCCTTCAAATCAAAGCGTGGTTGACTTCGAACGAGGAAGGATTAAAAAGTTTATCCAAAGAGAAATTTCCTGCTGATGAACACAGTACAGATTCTAGAAGCCCTACAGTATATACCGAATCATACAGTCGGTGTATATCCGGCGGACAAGATCCCATCGGCGTGGACGAAACCGACTGCAATAGTAGCGAACACATATGACCACACCCAACCAGGATAATACTGGATCGCCATGTACGTTGATCGAGATGGTAGAGGATGGTACTTCGACAGCTTCGGACTACCTCCCATCGTGCCCCAGCACGCTGCAAGGCTCCGAAAGAACTGTAAACTCTTCAGGTGCAGCATCCGGCAGCTCCAGCATCATGACTCGAGTGTATGTGGACAATACTGTGTACTTTTTCTGCATTGTATGGCTATGTTTGCTACTCCTGAGAAGTTCTATTCGTTATTCACCGATCGATTCATATCTAATGATCGTCTAGTGCGTAAATATCATGATGCATTTATGAATAAAAAACGTAATAGTGTCCCCGAGGGGAAGTTATTTAGTGGCCGTGGTTATAATTGTACGTCGTGGAATCAAAAATGTAAGTAATTTATAAGAAAAATATGTAATTCATGGGAACATTATTTTGGGGAAAATATACGTGTAATTAATAACTGAAATTCTCTGTTTTTTATTTCCCTTGTATGATAGCGGCTATGACGCACCCACAGCATTCACAGTCACTCCCACCCCACCACTGGCCTGCGTCGGAGTCGTGCTACTCTGACCGGTGCAGTGGTGGGGTCGGAGTGACTGTGGGTGGGGGGCGCCATAGTAGTTCCCATACTACTATTGTCAATGCAATGTAGACTTTGGGGACCTCTGGTTGCAGTGTAGTAAACAGGGACATTGTCCCCAAAGTAACATGCAAACTTCCGTATACTTTGCGGACATTATCTTTTATGCAATATTAATGATATTGGTTACGTGCCTTTGTCATTTTCGGAACTCCATAAGTTTTCTACTGATTCTCAATTGTAATGATGGACTATGTATGGGCTGTTCTGTTCCCGTGGATTCTCTGGGGAACTTTGCAGGGGATTATTTTATAGAGTTCCATTAGATCTCTGCTCAGTAGTGGGATGTCGAGGACTATGAAGAAGGAGCCGTTGTTGAAACCAGGATTGCCAGATTTTGGCTATTTATAGCCAAATCCTGTACAATTTTAAATGGCCCGACGTTACGATCTGGTAACACTGGTTGAAACCAGTGTGCATGTCGCTGTTTCGGCTTAGGATGGTCAAATGTCTTTTCCTGAGATGTTGGAACGATGCTGTCGGTGATGACTTTTCCAATTTCCTCTATGGCCTTGTCCAATTTTTGGTTATTTATTAGAATGGGGTTTAGTTTTCCGTGTTTAGCGTCTTCTATGGCATGGAGGATGCTGTGGATCGTTTCTAGGTATTTTCCGGCGGCGTGTTGCATTTCTCTGGCTGTTTCGTCTAGGGTAGCGATGTATTCTACTTGGGTCAACTTGTCGGACAGTAGATTGGTGTTGGAGGCTATGACGTTGATTCTGTCTGTAGCCTTTCTAATTTTCTCATAGTACAGTTCGTGTTCCTTCTTCATGGCGTTTCTTTAGGCTTGGATGATGTGAGTCGAATTACCGATTAGATGGGCGATTTGTTGTTGATCTTGATAGAGTCGATCAATTTCTTTGGTGATGTGCTCCTGATCATTGTAGTCCATGGTGCCGAAGAGAGATCTTGATATGGTACCCACGAAACCTAGTAAAGGGGATCTGGTATATCTTCTTTTGGGGTTCTGTTCTGGACTTTTCCAGATTCCTTCCAGATGTTTCTGTATTGTTTGGAGTATCATATTGTACTGTTTCATGATGGGTATGCCTAGTACTCTATCGCAGGTCTGCTTGCCCTGGTGTTTGTTGCATTCGGTTTAATATGTTTCTATTGTTTGTATCCCGGGCAGTGGTTGTCCTAGGAGGTTGTGCATGTCTATTGTGAGCATCAGTCGCCATTTCCTATTGATTGTTCTTTGTATTGTGACATTTTCGTATGGGGGTTAAAAATGCCTATTACCTTCGCCCTTCTTCCCCTTCATCTAGTTAAACTCAAAAATGCAAAAATCCATGGGCGTCAGGTAATTTTTAGCCGGAATTCCCAAACCGGAGGAGTCTACAAAATTAATTTCAACTAATCCCAAAACCTCAAAAATTTACTCAAAAAGGGAGAAAACTAGATTTCTGGGGAAAGGTAACGGTCCTTGGTTCGCTCAGTGTGCTAGGTTGTGGAGAGAGGGGTGGATTTCAGGTGGAGATGGGCATTGGATCCAGGACGGTCCTCTTCCCTTTTCGGACCATCCTGGATCCTTACAGCTTCTTTGAAGGCACAATAATCCGTACAGACACGATTACGTCGTGTGGGCACACACAGAAATTCACACGCGACTAGTGGTTTGGGCCGGTCAACGCGGAACTAACTGCCCTGAGTCAGTGTCACGGGCACTAAACGCGGTGCAAATTCCGGTAACTTTATAAAATAGACTAATGATTAATCTGGGCTGAACCGGTGGACGTTCCGAAAATTACCGTGGATTTTTTGCGCTTCCTACGGGTCGGTTCTCCTGGATTCACGGGGTTAAAAGACCGATACTCCTAATTCTTTTAACTTTCCAAAACTCTAAGCAACCTGGCAATTCACGGGATACAAGGGTTGCACTTGTTCCACGTGACCTTTCACCGAAAAAATGAAACGTAACCAGTTAACCACCGTAAAATCCATCATAATTTAGAGCGCCGGTATTTCAACCGGACCTAAGCGATTTACCGTAAGATTAACAATAGGGTGGTTCCCATAAAGGTTATCGGATGACTCTAAAATTTGGCCCTTCTTCACGATAACCCTAAGGGCCCTCAAAAACGCGTGATTTCAGATCTTTATTAGTCAAAAAAAGATGAAACGAAACCGCAAAAATTACTAAACGGAAGCGCGAAGCAACGAAAAATAACTCCGCTTAAACAGAAAAACACGACTCGATTACCCCAGGGATAATCGGAAAAATGACCATACCGGAGTGGGAAATAAAGTTCTACTTTCTCTCTCTCTCTCTCTCTCTCTCTCTCTCTCTCTCTCTCTCTCTCTCTCTCTCTCNACTCTAAAATTTGGCCCTTCTTCACGATAACCCTAAGGGCCCTCAAAAACGCGTGATTTCAGATCTTTATTAGTCAAAAAAAGATGAAACGAAACCGCAAAAATTACTAAACGGAAGCGCGAAGCAACGAAAAA
>NW_021680418.1:0-7802 GCF_001412515.2 Diachasma alloeum
CTATGAGAGATAGAGCCTTAAAACCAAATTTGGGTCCCTTATAGACAAGTGCACGACTCAGAATTGCGTTTTTCCACTTCCTAGGCCTTTTACAAGATGAATTAAATTAATTTTTTTTGGGACTTTCGTTTTTCGCGATTATCTCGGAAACTATGAGATCCGATCAATTAGCCCCTCATGTATAGATATTCCAAATTTTTATTTTTTTCCTCATTGAAGTAGTTTTGGAAAAAATTGCGAGCTAATAAAAAACATTTGCTAGTTAGGATTTTTTTTTAAATAAATTTTTGAAAAATCTCCCCTGAAAAAAAAGGCGAGTTGTAAACCCGAGTTTGTAGCAGCGATGTCAGATAAGATATGAATGTTTTTTTGGGCTCAAATGAAAGAGTGGGTCGAGAAATGACGTGCTGGAGCCTCTAAACATGACAAATGTCTCTAAAGATGATGTCATGTTTACATAAAATGTAAAGGATAAAAAAGAAAATATTCCTTGATATTTTCCCTCAAAATGCCTCGACTCCTCAATACATGAACGAACCCGTTGGCAATTAACCAAAATGTTTAGATATTTCATTCGTTTCGGTTTCCACCATTTCCATCAACGACGGGAAATGAAAAAATCTAGTGTCATGCTGTTACAAATGCATCAAAAATGCCGCCGCTCCAGCCCCCCCCCCCCTCCATGTAACAATCACATTTACAGCAGTCAATTATTTTATTTGCTCTGTTTGCTCATAGTCATACATGAAATTGCAATATGTACGCGTGAAACGAGAGTTTGCAATTTCGTTGAAAGGCGGGGGACACATTCGATTGCATGGGCGGCAAAAAAAAATATCACTTTGTTCTAGGCGAATATTTTTCACTGGATGCTTCGAAAAAAAACGTATTTCACGCCAGTTGTTTCGTAGTTTTTTACGAATAGGAAAAAAAAATTCTTAATTTCATTCGTTCTGCTTTGAAACCTACGCGAGGAATATTCTCTGTTGTTATCTCGGTAGTAAGTGAATTTTGGAGAAAATGTGGACTCTTTTATTTGAAAATTGCACTCTCCACGGAAAAATTATCTTTGAAATTTTCACCTGAAGCTTCCAGAATGTTGAAAAAATAATTGACTTCATTGCATTTCATCACTTCACGAAATTAGATCTGCCGAAAAATTATATGTTCCTGGGAAGAGATCTTTGTCGTGAGAATCAATTTAGTTGTGGACAAGAATAAATTTTCCACCAAAACACGATAATTTTCGTACTATTATCCAATGAACACTCATAATTTTCACGCAGCAAATGATAAATTCAGGAGGAAACTACAATTTTCTTGCCGAACACTGTGTTACTGGCAAAGCTAAATAATTTCGTGGCGAATTTTTTTTTTTTTTGGGAAAAAAATATTTCTTCCTCGTCAATGTAGTCTTTCTACGATACAAACCTATGGAGTTCTCTCAGATCAAATGAGTTTTGTTCCACAGATTACATTTTTTCCTGCCAACAGTTGGAATTTTTCTGATGAATATTTCTGATATTAATTTCCCTCAAGTAAATCTGTTCCACTGCATAAAATATTCTCACGTGGAACACAGTTCTTCTGCAGAGTTAATTTTTTCTCTCAATGTACGTTCTGAAATTTCCTCTCGCAATCGTTCCAGAGATAAATCCAAATGACGAAAAACGTTTTCCCCGAGTTATTACATTTTCCCTCCCCCTCGATTAGCGAATTATTTTCCCACCTAGAATTGAAAAATCATTGAATACTCCAGAATTTTCCGTATTCTCCATTCATTCCCTCCATCTTCAACCCATCACCATTATCCGTTACCGTTAAAGTCACATCCAAGGGAGCCAGTACGGAAAATAGGAGTTTGATTGGGACAGAGGGAATTTCAATCGTAGTTCAGGCCAGAGCTCCGAACAGTCGGAATCGTCCTTCTTTTTACCTGAGTGTCGTATGTATTGGGTACATACGTACACTCGTTTTTCTATTTCACTCTTGGCGCATTTCTGACGTTTCTCTCTCCTCCCCCCCCCCTCCCCCTTCCCCTCTCCTCTCCTCTCCTCACCACCCCCAATGGCCCTTTTCTATCCATTTCCGTTTCTCCTCGTAAATAACATTCGTACACACACCATTCGACGCTGGAAAATTCTCTCAATTCGCTACTTTTTCGCGTATACGGGGGGGATTCCACCGGTGAAATGAAGATGTAGAGAGCAGTCGTATCTCGCAGCCAATCGAGTGCATCCCATGTACATAACGTAGACTTTCATATTCCGTTGGTATCGAAATGTAGGAGGTAGACATCACCGAGGATTTTACGAGTCGTGTGAGACCATTAGCCATGTGTCTTTGTCATTTGTTTTTTCATTATTTCAATGTTTACGATGGCGATGAGATGAAAAGTTCAGTTTTTCGAATTTTCAAGGGCTTCCACAATTTTTTTTTGTTGAAGTCTTGAATTCAATTTTCTATTCGTTTACTTTCTTGATATTACAACAGGTTTTTTGGTGTTTTATATGACCACTGGCATTAGTTGAGTAATTAATTTTTTTTCATATCTCCAGAAAGGCTAATTGACGGACAATTAAACCCACGCATTTACAGACATTTGTCACCCCATACACACACGAATGATGTAACAACGTGGGTCTAAGAGAACGTTATAGCATACTCTGTATACATTTATCGCTTCCGGAAGTAGCGTAGTGACGTTCACGAACTCCTCTTGGCTCTCTACATCCGAGAGCCTCTCCTCTCCCCCTTCCTCGATGGTTGGGAATGTATTCCGTATGTACAGAAGTGCTTAACCGAGCTATACTACTCCGAGCGCCACACGAGACGCCAATGACTTTCCCTCTACCTGTATGCGTAGCGAAATACACGATGCACGGTATGGGGTGCCTTTGGTAAAATGAAAGAGGCAAAATACTTCATCCACTCTTATATTACCCGTGCGTTTGCGAATTCCATTCTCTCCTCTTCATCATGCTCCATGCCCTTTTCATTCATTGAATTCACTTTCTTTGACCTTTCTAGGTTTTTTTTTTCACTATTTTTTTTTTTTTTTTTTTTTTTTTTTTTTTTTTTTTTTTTTTTTTTTTTCATTTCCTTCCTGCATTTCAAATTTTTTCTCACCGTGAATTTTCTTTTTCATCTATTTACATAGAAAACTCAACAAAATTGGAATTATTGCTGATTGTGTGGGTTTTATGCTCGCTATTCACGGGAGAAATAAAACATTCCACTAGGATGAATACTATTCATCATCATTAGCGTCCTATAGAGGAAAAATATATTTTTTTTTTATTCTCTCGTGGAATTTTATTATTCATATACAGCACTGGATTTATGCATTGTTCCGCGGGTCTGCTGTATGTAAATATTGATGGGAACAAACAATGGGAGTTACAGACATGTGTTTAATGTGCACGGGGATGGGCGGAGTATTTGTTTATCTTGGTATTAGAATTAAGGTTGTTTATTTTTGAGAGGTTGTCCGGAGATTACAAAGAAGTTTCTTGACGTTGTTGAGGTGGAATACGTGCAGTTGAATTTATGTATTAACTTTTGTATCTGGTTAGTTTGCATTTTCAATGGGGAATTGAGGTTTTTTCATTTGTTGTGGGCGATACGGATGACAATATCTCGGGTTGCAGTGGGAGAAAAAAAATGATATTTCATGGACAGGTGATTATTAATCTTTGAGACAGTGAGACTGAATGCAATTTAGGGGAAAAAATCATTTTACTGAATTTTAAGCAGCATAAAGACGAGAATTCTTTAATTTATTTAAATATGCAATTTAATATGAATATTCAGTGCCAAATTACACTGAATTTTCAGTGAAATCTGAAATTTCATTATTTTAGTTCCCCTAAATCGCATTCAGTGTCACTGATTTTCTATTTTCTATTTTCAGGAATAAATGGAACTGAAATTTGCAGTTCTCTTCGATTTTTCCACGAAATTCTGAATTTTCAATGACGAAATTCCGTGACATTAGAATTAGATAAAAATAACTTCAGTTCTCACTTTTGGTCAGTTTTTGATGAATATCTCGGTACCTAAGGGAGATGGCAAAATTTTTCTCATGACCTTTTTTATAACTCTCAATTGGCTCTACAAAAAAGGTCATGACAGAAATTTTTCTGTCTCTCTTAGATCCCGAGATATTTGTCAAAAACTGGGCAATAGTCAAAATCGACTTGAGCAGGTTTACTACTTTGCTACTGCATTAAAATTAAATAATAAAATTATAATTCAATTTAATTGAATTATACCTTCGAATTACACCTTTTGCAGACATTTTTCAGACACTAAAAAACGTCCGAATAAAATCCGTAGCGAAGTGGTCAAACGGTTCAAGTTAATTTAGTTTTTAGTTGAGTTTTCCTTGAATATTTCCAAATTGAAGGGAGCTAGCGAAATGTTCATAATAATCTTTTTTGTAGAGCGAATTGAGTGCTACTAAAAAGGTGATGAGAAAAAAATTGCTATCTCCCATAGATTTCAAGATATTTATTGAAAACTGGCCAATATCAAAAATCGGTTTAAACCATTTCACCACATCGCTACTGAAATCAAAATTTGTCTCAATTTCAAACGTTAATTAAGATGTCTGGGCACCTGTTCACCTGACATTCAGACGCATTCGTTCTGCTGTGCGATACTTTGAGAAAATTTTTTTTTCCCCTCACTGTATTTCCTGGGATAAACCGTGCAATTGCCGAGACATAAAAATCGTTAACTGATTATTCTCCGTAAATACTAATTTTTCTCCTCAAAGAGGCGTCACGCAGTGTAGTCCCCGACAGTTACACGAGCGAATGGATTCCACTCCATTTGCCTTCAATTCTGCATGGCACGTTGCGTGTTCAACGGGGAGAAAGAGAGTGTTCACCCTCTTATTTTACTTACTGTTGAACTATCGTTACGGAGTTCTGAAAAATGATGGAAGTGAATATTGCTGAGATTTCGGTGAAACCCCCTGCACATGGGTGAGAATGACAGTTTTTTTCACCTCGCTCTCTTTCTCTCTCCCTCTGTCTCTCTCTGTGTCTCTCTCTCTCTCTTTCACTCGGAACGAGTTTGAATAATGCATGTGTAGTTAACATAAATTGTAAAGCGAGTTTCGGTGTACGGTGGGAAAACATCGTCATCGATTTCGAGAGTGCGCTGGTGCTTGGAAAAAATCGGCAGCGGTCTAGTGTATTTATTCCACAGTAGAGTGGGGCAAAACAGGCGATTCGTTACTTTGCTGTTTGCTGAATTTCTTCTGTTTCGTTTTTATGGAGAGATTGGGTAAATTGTTTAAGCTTCGGGGAATTTACTTTATTTGTCGGCGAATCGGGTCTCGGAAGCTTTTTGAATGTAAATGAATTCATTACGACGCGATGATTTTATTCAGACGTTCTTTAGTGAAATTCAGACATTCGTTTTTGCGTAGACCACAATAAGACGGCGTTAACAGCGGTTTGTTTTTCAACAAGCGTTACCTCGCTGAAAAATTTTGCAACTATCCTATTGTTTAAAACATAAAAAAATTTGAGGTTTTATTTTCCTCTTTTTAAACTACTCAAGGATAACTTTTTCGTCGGGGGTTTTTAATTTTCAATTTTCCTGTTTTTCATTTCTTTGGTTTTTCAGTTTTTAAATAAATCAATTGAAAATTTTTCTGTCGGGGATTTTTAATTTTCAATTTTTCAGTTTTTCTGTTTTTTTGGTTTTTCAGTTTTTAAATATAGCTCAATATATGAACCACTGGGAACAGGGAATACGGGACGACGAAGCATAGGAGACCCGCAGTCTACACCCAGAAAAAAAATTTCTAATATCTGAAACATATTTTCTTAAGACAAGTAAATTTTCTTCCATTGCTTAATTCTCTCAGGCATCTCAACTCACATGATCCGAGAAAGGCTCCATGCTTTAAAATATTCTTGTACTCAAGTATGATTTTGTAGCAAATGAACTTACTTAAATCGCGTAGAAGAATCGTCAATCGTCTAGTCTTTATTGTTTTCATGATTTTTTCGTTATGCACTTCCAATGTTACAATATGTAAAATATTCATGACGTAACGCGGAACGATAGTGATGAATGAAAATTCATTCGAGTTCGGTGAAGTGCACACATTCTGAGATTTAAGCCATTGAAAATAATTTACTTCCCTCAAGAAAATATGTTTCAGATATTAGAAATTTTTTTTCTCAGTGTAGATGTTATTATATCTATAGCGTACACAGTAACAGCTGAAGAGCAGTAACTAACCAATTTTACCAACGAATTTTTCGTTTCCTCGCTAGGGAATTTCGGTTTAATATTTTCACCGTCCANTCAGATATTAGAAATTTTTTTTCTCAGTGTAGATGTTATTATATCTATAGCGTACACAGTAACAGCTGAAGAGCAGTAACTAACCAATTTTACCAACGAATTTTTCGTTTCCTCGCTAGGGAATTTCGGTTTAATATTTTCACCGTCCACAAATCATTTTTTTTTAATGCATTTTGTAGGAAAACGGAGTACTTAATCAAAAATCGGGCTCCGTAGTTGAGTTCCCCGGAATGTTCTCTTTATTCCTGATACAAATATTCATTTTCGTCAGAAGGCCTGCGATCTAACTGAGCGAAGCGAGGTTAGAATCGCGGTTTACGGGCCTTCTGACGAAAAATTGCATTCATCACAAGGTCCACAAAGTATTTTCTGACGAATGTGGCTTTATTGGCCGAGCCGAAGGCGAGGCCTACAATCACATTCGTCAGAAAATACTTTGTGGACCTTGTGATGAAAATAACTATTTTTCGAATCGTTTGTCATGTAGTTTCGTCGAAACACAGATATCGAAGAGTCGTGTTGTGGACCGTCAAAAGCATATACCCCCCTCCCTCTGGTGTGCCGTCGGGCTTGAAAATAAGGGAATGATTACCCTCCAGAGGTAGTGGAGAGAGAATTAAAAATTTAAGTACGACACCGCATTTTGTTCAGTCCGTCCAAATAACTGAGAAAGTACGTCAACTGTATTAGAAAACTGTTCCTCGGCGTTAGTGAGGTACGGGCCTTCTGACGAAAAATTGCATTCATCACAAGGTCCACAAAGTATTTTCTGACGAATGTGATTATAGGCCTCGCCTTCGGCTCGGCCAATAAAGCCACATTCGTCAGAAATAAATAAACCTATCATTATATTTTACTGAAAAGAATTATTATTATTTCAAATAATTGATTTTTCAGTTTTATAACTGTAACATTTTATTATTATTATTATTATTATCATTATTATTCTTATTATTACAGGTATATATATATATACTCCTGTATATCGCCACCGTCCTTCTAACGGCAAATATTATTAAAAACTATCATTATATTTTACTGAAAAGAAGTGGCTTTATTGGCCGAGCCGAAGGCGAGGCCTACAATCACATTCGTCAGAAAATACTTTGTGGACCTTGTGATGAAAATAACTATTTTTCGAATCGTTTGTCATGTAGTTTCGTCGAAACACAGATATCGAAGAGTCGTGTTGTGGACCGTCAAAAGCATATACCCCCCTCCCTCTGGTGTGCCGTCGGGCTTGAAAATAAGGGAATGATTACCCTCCAGAGGTAGTGGAGAGAGAATTAAAAATTTAAGTACGACACCGCATTTTGTTCAGTCCGTCCAAATAACTGAGAAAGTACGTCAACTGTATTAGAAAACTGTTCCTCGGCGTTAGTGAGGTACAGGCCTTCTGACGAAAAATTGCATTCATCACAAGGTCCACAAAGTATTTTCTGACGAATGTGATTATAGGCCTCGCCTTCGGC
>NW_021680418.1:9495-9898 GCF_001412515.2 Diachasma alloeum
CCCTCTCTCTCTCCCTCTCCTCTCTCTCTCCCCTCCCCCCTCTCTCGCTCGCTGTCTCTCTCTCTCTTTTTTACTGCACCCCTCACTCCTCTCCATCACTTTCTCACTCTCCTCTCCTTTTTCTCTTTCTCTCTGAAAGCACCGCGTGATAACGTGTACACTGGGATCTGCCAATATCGGCTCGACTTTACGGGCCAACCAATCAATTTCCAATTATCGTGGGGGAATACATTCGTAATCGACCAGCTGCCGGTTGAACACGTACCAGCGTTTATAACTGTATATGATTTTTTACTTTTCGTTCTTTCATTTGTTCATTCATGTTGAAATAAATAAAAATAACATTGAATAAAGAGAGAAAACATAAAAACGAGTGCGGGAGGGTGGCGAGGGGGGGGGGGGG
>NW_021680418.1:9908-13987 GCF_001412515.2 Diachasma alloeum
GCGGAGTGGAGTGGGAATATATATTTGTTTACGATTGCAGTTTTCCTGCCTTTTGAGGAAAATTTTTTTTCTCACTCGCCGAATGTCAAAGGATGGGAGATTTTTTTTCTTTCACTCGATATTGTATTCCTCGCGTTTAACGAGGCGTTTATCTGCATCGTATCGTGAAACAATACATGCTCGAGATTGTTTATCACGGCGGATACGGGTGATCGAGGAGAAAGGGACGGGGGGAATGGGGAAAAACAATATGGCATGATCGATATTTATAACTGTAGTTTTTTTTAACAGTTATGGGGGAATTGTAGATCGGGAAATTGGAAGGGTCTGGTTGGTACCTAGGGTTGTGGTGGTGGTAATTTTTTATGGTTAATATCTGGTGAATGAGTGGGACTGGTTCAATGAATCTAGTCTTTTGAGGATTGAATTGGAGCTTTGACCCAGGTAGGAATTATATAGGCTGACGATGGAAATGAGCCTGTGCAAGCCTAGGTTTGGCGAGGGTCAGTGACTCAGGCCTGGAACGGGCTTGATTTCATCGTTCAGGCGAGCCTGAAATGACGGCGATTCAAGGGGCCATTGCCGAGGTTCAATTCAGCCGTAGTCCAGGCTTTGAGTATTGAGGCTCAGTACGTCAAGGCTTATTCGAGCCTCTGCAAGGCCTCAAAGATGAAAGTTAGTTTCGATTACATTCCTTAATTTTTATATCGATCAACGTTTCTGATGCTAATGAAACATTCGGAGGCAAATGTCGAAATAAAAAAATTTTTTTTTCACCTGGGGCCGAAGTGTCATCTTGGATTTTTCAGGGGAAAGTCGACTTTCGTCAAAAACGAATTTTTCCGCCGAGTGAACGTCGATTCTGTATTTTCTGGCCCGCCTAATGCCACTGCGCCCCTCACTTGCCCCAGAAATGCAGAAATAAAAAAAAAAATTTTCACGTCGAGCCAAAGTGCCATATTTACTACTCTAACAACAGGTTTTACGCTTTCATTGTGGTTTAGGAATCCGTGTAATTGCGGAAAATGTCCTAGGTAGACATGATTGAGGTTTAGTGAGCAGTCACGTGTCCCTCAACTGACCAACTCTGCTGGGAAAAATTCAATTTCCATCGAGTATTCATCAATTTCGCAATTAAAAATTCTCCCGATATCGACTTTAATTAACACATATTTTGATATACCCCGGAATGAATACAAATTTTATCGGAATTTAGTAAATATTCGAGTTTATCCCCTTGACCAGAAAGAAAAATAGAATAAATGGAAATTAGGTTCACTAAAGTATCGAATAATCCGTGACCAATTGAATTGACACAGCATTCAAAGGGAAACCGAAATTGAAATAAATTTTCTCTCTCTGAGGTGGTGCGAATCAAGTGGTCGAGCTCAACAAACGAGTGGTCTTGAATCGCTTTTAGATCCATAACCCCACGCACTGAAAACGATAGGGGAAAATCAGCCTCTGAACAGATTATTTTTGCCCAGAGAATAAAATGGCTCTTTATTCGATAAAAAAAAGAATCGTTAGGTGTTGATAAATCCGTTTCAATGAATAAATTTATCATTATTTATTCATTCATTTATTTATTTATTCAATGTGAACAGAAATTCAAAAATAATTTTTTTCAATTTTTTTGCAAATAAATCGAAATTCATTTTGAATAATTTTTTTTTATTATAAGTTTTTCGAAAAAATTAATTTCTTGAATTCAAAAAAAATTTGGCGAAAACTTATGAAACAAATGAATTAATGTTGAAGTAAGTACCTCCCGAACAGTGAATTTTCCTCCGCTTGTCTGAATTTTTCTGCAACGGATGATTTTTTCTTTTACCAAAACACAACAGTAAATTTTCACTCTCGTCTATTCCCCCGTCATTCGCATCGTTGCCGAAAAAAAAAACGAAACAGATGCGGTAAATTTTCCTCCATATTCGGCCGTAATTTTTCCATCCCACAGATGTCATTTCGTATCATAACAAATCGCAAGATATCCTCCACAAAAATCCTGTTTTATTGAAAAAAAATCGCTCCGCAATTTCCTACTGTACATTAAAAATTTCCAGATAATTTTTCCCCAACTTTTCCCTCCGCGTTGTGGTGGAGTTGAAATACCCCTGAGAAAACGTGAAATATCCCCGACAAGAGGGAATTCATCCTCAACATTTTTTTCGCGTACAGCGCCATTCATTAAACACCCTTTTGTCCACGATTCCATTATCTCACCAAAGTAATAAACAAATACAGAAATAAATACACGTGGGTTACGGTTCGAGTGTTATCCCAGTATGATCTATGTTCAACTTTACAATGAACAGTTACGTATCCAGGGCCCATGTACTCACGGATGCATTCATACAATATACGCAATGTATTTACGTTTATACAGGTACAAGGCGTACCTCGCGACCAACGACAATGATCATCCGGTTGAGTTTATCGACTTTGGGGGGCTGGTGAGGGTAATATCTGGCTAGTACATGACCAGAGTAAACAATAAGCCCTGTGCATCCCTCCCCCCCGCCTCTCCTTCCCCGGTTCCTCTCTACGCACTCCACATACACGCTCTAACCAACATTTCTGTGTCTCTTGTGTCCATTAGCATACAACCATAACCGCTAAGGTCTAATTTCATCGCGCCTGCGTTTCAGTATTATCTCGAGGGAATACTTGAGACACACGTCAAATGATTAATTAGCCCTGATATCAACGGAGGAAATAGAGTTTTTGGTTTACACACGGAGAGAAATATTCAATAAAAATTACGTATCTTTTCCGTAATTCCGGAGCGAAATGTTGTTGTAGGAAATTTTACGGAAATTGTCACGGAATTTTTCCAGAACGTTCCGTAATTTTTAATGAAAATTTCTCTCCGTGCGGAAATTGGCGCTGGACTTTTGACAAAATTTAGCTGAATTTTGGGGACAGGAAATTCGATTTAAGGGGAAGAGACGCGCAGAGAGAAATACTGGATAAAAATTACGGATTTTTTCAGTAATTCCGGAGCGAAATGTGGTTGTAGAAAATTTTGCGGAAATTGTCACGGAATTTTTGCGTACAATCACGGATTTTTTTCAGAGGTTTCCGTAATTTTTAGCTGAATCTCCTGTGGAAAATTAGGATAGCGGCAATTAAATCTTCTGAGTCGATTCCGCAATCCGTGGAGAAAGAGTCAATGGAATTTCAAGTTTCTCTAAAAATTCAAGTAAAGTTATAATTTTTTAGTGGCACGTGACCAAAATTTCACGATTTACGTGAATTTTCAAGTGAAAATAAAATTTCCCCGGGATTTTCAGGGAATATCATTGAAATTGATTGGAATTCCGGGAATTTTCACGAAGTTCTTTGAGTTTTCCAGATTTTTCATTAATTTTCCTGGCATAATTGAAAGAAAATTTGCAGTTCCCCTGGATTTTTTCATGAAATTATGAATTTTCAATGACAGAATTCCTTGTAATTACATTCTTCCTAAATTTCGAATTTTTCCTTCTAAATCTCCAATCCTAAATCGGAATATCATCCCTCACCTTCAGTGATTGAATCCATTTGATTCAAATAAAGTTCATTCAACCCAAACAAATCACCATCTAAAAATTACGAATACACCCCTAAAAACTATTTTTCCCACTAAAACTTTACCCTCTAAATACCAAATACTATAAAACTTTATTTTATTTTCCCCCAAAGCTCCCAAAAAATTCCACCACCAGCATTTCCACCCCTAAACCGAAAGAATACCACCAGTTAACGCCAAAATAAAAAATTTCCCCCGAACCCAATCATATTCGCACTTAAACTAAGCCCTGAATTTTCTATGTTCACAGATCGGCGATACAGTCGTCAGTCCCAAACCCCCAACATGTGGATAACATCCGCAGCATAACAAGGTGGAGATCGAAGTCAAGAGGACGACCTCGTCTTCTGAAAATCCTCGAATCCCCCCTCCCTCCCTCCCTCCCCCCACCCTCGTTTCATCCGTCCTCGCGCGTCTCCGAGCGTTTTCAACCCCCTCACTGTTGGTCACCAACCCTCCATCTTTTTCCACCAAGCTCAGCCGTTTCGATTTCCCGAGTGTCTCT
>NW_021680418.1:14232-19763 GCF_001412515.2 Diachasma alloeum
AAAAAAAAAAAAAGAAAAAGCCACCCCCGAAGAGTCGTCGTTTGTCCTCGCGTGTGTTAACGTCCACCTCGCCCTGTTTCACCTGTCGCGTTTCACCGGTTTCGGCCCGCCGTGGCCCATCCGGCGTGTCATAAACTCCAAATTGTGAGTGACAAAAGACCCAATGAGACCCAAGTAGATGAGCTAATCAAGTCGTTTGTTAGTGCTGTTATCAATGGAGTGAGTGATAAAACCCGAGGGAATTTAACGAAGATAAAAGGGAAAAGATAACAAGTGGCCAGTATGCAGACGCGCCGGACGGATGTTGCCATGAGCGACCTCTCAACCCTGGCGACGTTTGAACACCTCGACTGAGACGTTATTTCAGTTGATAATACTCATTGTTTGTTGCAATACCGTTAAATGAAGAGTTTTGAAAAATTCACACTGTGATGTTTTCAAGAACACTCGATCGATAGTTTTACCCCTCTCCCTCCCTACCCCCCCACCCCCCCTTATTTGTTTTGTATTTCCCACGTCATCATTGGAAAACAATCCCTCACGATCGTATTTCCGGTAATTAGTTGGTGGTTGCTGAGGTACATGTGATTTTCGTGCATTAACTGGTGATTTTTGGAGTTTATTGTGCATCAGGATGAAGTCCAACGTCATGCAACTGTTCTTCTCCTGCTGGGCTATCACAATGTTTAGCTTTGCCATTGCCGCATGGCAGGAGAACGTCAGGCCGAAGATGTACGTCCAACTTGGTGAGTTGTTGTCTTCATTATCTCATATAGTGAGTAAGCTGAGTGATAGACCTCAGATAGCACGAAAGATAGCTCTCGGAATTTAATGGCATTGTTCAAAGATGAAAAATACGACAGCTTCAGATCAGATTTAGAGATATCCGTAGAGAGAAATGAAAGGAGAAGTGGAGGGAGATTGAAATCCCCTTCTCGAAACCAGGATAAATGTTTAAAGTCATCATTTCGTGGGAGGAGTCGAATATAAGCAAAAACCAATACCAGCTGTTGTTCTTTTAACAACGTCCACCAGCTCCGATTGCAATTTTTCTCAGAGTGCACTCTCTGAAAAGATTGCCAACAGTTTCCTAGTAGAGAATCCGATATTGGATACTTTTAGAATAGAATAACTCAAGTATCTTCTAAGTATAGTCCAGCTGGTATAAATTGTCGGGCTGTTACTGTATGATGCATGGAGCAGGTAGATAAGCGCTTGATTTAACTTCTTTATACCATTTTAATATTTCCAATGACAATGAGGAGATGAATGAAGCAATAAGTTCATAAATGTGAGCATCGATGTCCCTCGGAATAGCTTAAGTGATGACTATCTGCGGCGTTTGATTCTTCCTCATTTTCCATTCCTGCCAGCTGAAAGTTTAAATGAGAAAGCATAAGTGGCACTCTCAGCTCTACTAATGATCTCAATCCAATACTCGCGATTTATTTTTCACGTTATCGGAACCAACCAAATCCGAGAGGAATGTTACTTGCGATTCTTGTAAAGTCGACAGCTGAGCTTTCACGTTTTGTCTTGCATCAATCGATAGCGTGGATTGGCGGAAATTTTGATTGATTTTGATGCTCGGGCATTGTCGTTTGAGAGATTCTTTAGCTCCGAGAAAAACCGCCGGCTTGGCACTTTTTATGTATATCCCGGGAATGACGCTCACCGCAGCTGTCTTTTTGTGCGTTGTCGCGTGAAAGTGTACTCGAAACAGATCGAGTGGCACTCTTTTATCCTCCCCTGAGTGGCAGAATTTATGTCTATGTACGTATAAATGGGCGTAACCTCTTTCAATCATTGTTGTGAATAAAAAAAAAAAATATATCCTCCCCGCTTTAATTAACAGAGAAAAGGCGTGTGTGCAAAGTTTGAAGGGAAAAAAAATAACCAAGTGCGGACTGGATGAGTCAACAGTGAAACAGTAGAGGGCAATTTGTGATGAAAAAAATTGGGGGGGAAATCAAGTTGATGATGGAGTGGGGAGTCATTAATGGAATGAATGTAATGCCAACTTATCCTTATTTTTACCGTACAATCAGCGAATATATTCACCAACCACTCATCCTCGTAAACTGATTCTAAACACGTATACGCTTCGTCCCCTTGGCCTCCGGGAAATTGTTCGTATCGAAATTGGCTTATCACCGAAAAAGAAAATGTATGAATAATTCAACGCTGGGTTGTACTGTACTCACAGTGGTTCTTGCCGAGGACCACTTATTTTGGGATGCGAGGGAGCCCTTCTTCCTGCAAGGTCGCTCCCCGACAATGGAGTCAGCCGGGTGGAAAGTACCGGACGCACGTTTTTTTCTCCCTCGTACCGTATTTTCTAATAATAATTTTCGGTTGAGTCATTCTATCTTTTGCAATTCATCAAGGGGAATTATTTCCAATTTGACGAAGTGGTTGTACTTTGGAGACTATCAATTCGCTATTCATCCTGGGATTATTCATGTTCAGGTGGTTGGAAAGGTGATATTTTAGCGAGAAATATTGGAATAGATCGTACAATCAGAAGTGGGGTATCGTAAAAGCAAGTAATGCTGGATCACTCGGGAAAAATAATGAACCCCATCTGCGTCAAAGCCTGTAATCACCGAGTCCAGGCTCATCAAAGAGGTCAAAATGATGACAGCCCTCCCCCTGCCCCGATATTTTCAATAGAAAAATTTTCCCCCATTCCCAAATTGAAGAACTACTATTGCCACGTGGTAGACAAGTCAATATGGGAAAAAAGCAATGGCGGAATAGGCGCTTGCGCATGAGTCACCCTCCGCTGTCGTTCCTTTTACTTTCAGGTTATCGCACTTCACTGAGGGTTAACAATGAACGTGTCTTTCCCCTACTCCTTCGACGCTTTTTTTTCTTACCCTCTTCTTCGTTTCAGTTTGCAATGTGCTGTCTTCCTCGTTGCCTTAGACGATCCTAGTGAAAAGTTTGAGTCGGTGCAATCCATGTCTAATCGAGCGTGTGCCAGGCAACTGGATCGATACAAATCCGTCCACTCTTCTGCTGATGCTACGTCTCTTTTTTACCATCCCATGTTTTTGTCAGTCTTTTCTTCTATCACTGATTTTCACTTATGTTACATGCTGCCAGGTTTTGCTTGGACGAACCTGACGGCTTCTGGTATTTTTGTTGCGTTGATGTATTCTTCATGAGATCGATGAGAAACATTAACCACCTGATGTACATTCTGAATATTTCTGGAAGACATCAAGAATGACATTAGTATTCGTGGATATTGATATTTAAGGCTTGGATTAACAGATAAGGAACTTGTTTCTTTCTGAGGAAGCTTCCATTCTTGTCAACTGCTCGCTGCAAAGCATGGGACAGATCTGTCCACTCGTCTGCTCATGCTATGTCTCTTTTTTGTCACAGTTTTGTGTTTTCTTCTATCACTGATTTTCACTTATGTTACATGGTGCCAGGTTTTGCTTGGACGAACCTGACGGCTTCTGGTATTTTTGTTCTGTTGATGTATTCTTCATGAGATCGATGAAAAACATTAACGACCTGATGTACATTATGAATAATTCTGGAAGACATCAAGAATGACAGTAGTATTCGTGGGTATTGATCTTTAAGGCTCGGATTAACAGACAAGGAACTTGTTTCTTTCTGTGAGGAAGCTTCCACTCTTGTCAACTGCTCGCTGCAAAGCATGGGACAGATCCGTCCACTCTTCTGCTCATGTTATGTCTCTTTTTGTCATCTCTAGTTTTTGCCAGTCTTTTCTTCTATCACTGATTTTCACTTATGTAATACGCTGCTGGGTTCTTCCGGTATTTTTATTTTTCCGTCAAGATATTTTTCATCAGATCGATGAATAACTTCATGCCTGAATATTTCTGAAAGCTATCAAGAATGGCAGGTCCTCTTCGTTGATTTCAAGATTTAAGGCTTGGATTATGATAAGTGGAACCTGTACCTTACCAGAACAGGTTCCACTCTCCTCGACTCCACTCACTAAATCATCCTTCCAAACTAATCCTCACTTTCAAATGCTCAAAAAAATGAAGCCACCACCCCGTAAGAGATGAAGACGAAACTGCAGACATGAGGAATTGTTGTATCGTCGACACGTCATGAAAATATGAAGAAAGAGAAGCAACTGGAGTAAGCGAGAGAGCTAGATCAAAGCTAGGTTATCTCTCGGATTGTCCCATTGTCTGAAATGAAAGGATTCGTCCGCTCTTGCGATATATCGTTGGGCAACAAAAACACCGGGAGATGAAATAACATGGGAGAATCGTATAAACTTTATAAATTAAAAACGAAGGAACTCTTTCACTGCAAATCGGCTTGATTGTACACAATGGATTGTCCTTTCTTCAAAATTTTATCTGCCATTTTTCAGGCCTTTTTGTCGTCAGCGGTATAAAGATATCGTTTCCGTTGACGTGTCCCCCTTCATTCCATTGAAATTGAAAATTTATTCTCTAAACAGGGTGCCAACTGGCGTATCCACTATAAACATCGATAAATCTTCCATCGTTGGTCAGCTGACGGGGCTTTCTCTGCATCCCTTACATACACATGAACCACGATGATAATGCAACATATATTCCAGTCCTGCGCGTATGCGAGATATGCCGTAAGCGTGTTTTACCAACTGCACATCTATCTGTACGTCTGAGCAAGCCATGACCAGCTTCCCTCGGTTGCATCTCCCTTTTCCACTGAAACTAGGCGCTAATATCAGCTCAGAGGTCGTATATATTTACACATATAGCTGCTAACTATGTACATATACAAGGTCTACACCAGGGCTGAATATATCTGCACTTGTACAACTTAGTGAAATTGGCGAGGACATGGAACGCTCGTCGCGAGGGCCGGGGGGGGTAGAGTGAGGTAAAATGGACCGTCTTTGATCGTCAATAACTCGAGAATGGCTGAGTGAAATTTTCCAATTTTTCTTTCATCTTGAAGATATTTTTTCAATCCCCAAAAAGAGACCCCACTCATCCTAATCCCATCATCAAATTCTATGATATTATCGATTGAAGTCGGTTATATGCCAACCACAGCAGCCAGACAGAGGTGGAAAAATAATTTCAGGAGGCAAATTGCCGAGTGGAGGGGCGATCTCGTGCATACACAGACATTGAAAAGCCCCGACAGACACTGGGCCAGACACGGAATGATACACCGCATGGTCATAAAGACAAAGAGAAGCGATCTGCGTAAATCGTAGGAAGGAAGAAATTGCAGTGAAAATTGAAAAGAAAACAGCGGTGGTAACAAAAGAACGTGAAGAAGTGTGGGAACTCACACCAATTCTACACGAACCCCACGTGACGAGTCGCCATTTTTCAGATGAGAGTCCAAAAAAATATCGTCAAAGACAGAGAAACCGCGGGGCTGCCTGGGGGTGGGTAGGGGGTTGGAGGCAGAGGAAAAAACTTGAGTTAGAGGGGGGGGTTGAAAGTCCGAAATATCACGAATGTTGGCGAGTGAACACGAGTACACGTTGGGGTTGTAGGGGTGGGGGGGGGAGGGGGGTGGGTCTATAC
>NW_021680418.1:19777-40070 GCF_001412515.2 Diachasma alloeum
TGGGGGGGGAGGGGGGTGGGTCTATACATTGCTCCCTCTTTTGGTCGTGGTCCTCAGTTGCTGCGAATTGCGATCAATACCCAACCACCACTATCCAACACGCGGCGGCGTGGTGCGCCAAGAGAGCACAAAGTTATGCACGCGGTATTTTGGGGGTCACCCATCGGCGTTGGATACAGCAATGTGGAGGTTGAAAGCAGCAGTTCGAAGGGGGAGAGTGGGCTTAAGTGACGCTGGGTAATAGAAGAAGACGAGGGGGTGAAAGATGACGAGGGGGGAAAGGGGGAGGGGAGGGTAAAGAGACGTCTGTGTATACCGCAGTAACCCGTAACCCTCGGCATTCCCGATATCTTGACTTCCGTTTTGGGGGGTCTTCATTCGCTTTATCTGTCACTGCATTTTCTCCTCTCTTATCGCCAGCTTCCTCGCACCATTTTTTGGTAAAGGGAGGATAGAGTAGAATGGACAGGCTTTAATCGATAATGTATCCTCAGGGAATGGTACAATTTTGACGAATCCCATCTCATTTTCAAGCTTGAAGAAGTGCCTTGAGAATGAAAGAAGATTTGGAAAACTTTATTCTGCTGTTATCGAGTTACTGACGTTTGACAACGGTCCGTTTTACCTCAATCTACTCTACTTTGGACGAACTACTTTCGGGTTCAATTATTTTTGACGATAACTGGTGGATCAGATATTTCGGGGAGAATTTCCGAATCTCAGTCGGCTTGGATACGAAATATTCATGGGTATTGGATGGAATTATTTAACAGTACCGAGCAAATCGAGATTCCGGAAGGGATGGTAACGATGAATTCATCTGTACGCCGGCAGCTCTTTGTATTTTTTTTATCTCGCAATCAATGTGTGAGAAAGACTGCACGGACTCGTCGATAGTTTCTTTCACCATGTGTGGTGGTGCCCCCCCTCCCCTCCCCCTCCATTCCGCTCCCTTACATCTCTCCTCTGGCCGTTCGATTGGATTTTGTGGTAGTTGTAAGGCAGGAATACTGTTAGGGCTCGTTTTCCGGCAATCGATATGACCTGATCAGAGACTGAGGGGGGAAGATGAATTCGTGGGATTTACTGCACGTGGCGGCTATGTATTGAAATCAATAAGTACGATGAGCGATTTTTGTGATTTAACTTTGATTCTGGATAAAGAAGGCTGACTATTCCGTATTCGGAGCAGTTGGACGGAATCGTTGGTATTGGAAAATGAATCGTTTCCCGATTACATTTCATTATTTTTAATGCTGAAATATCCCGCCAGTCCAACTCATTATCCACCAGTCGTGAATCGATGTCGTCGTATCTTCTAACTCGCCCTGAAATATCCGTTTTCATTGAAAGCAAAGGAATGATAATAGCATTATGAGATTTCTTCCTCATTACAAATTTGTAGAGAATTAATACATATTCATTTACCCCGGGTGAAGTTCCTGCTATTATCCGAAGAGTAGATCTGAAAGTTTCACCCCTCAAGTTTTTCTTTTTATTTTTTGCCCCCCTTCGAGGGGCTTCATCTCTCAGAAAACTTCAGTTCACCAGGAATTATACAAATGTGCAGCTGTTCCATTCACACTCTCCTATCGTTAATTATTTAAGAAGCACTTTTGCCGATATATCCTTCGCATAACAATGGGAAAATACATTTCAACTGATCTCTGACACTTCACGTACATTCCCCATGGGCACTGAGGATGATTCGTTCAACACATTGATCCCCTCTGATCTCTCTGAGAAGAACGCACTGGAGTTGTCACCCTCCTGAAATGACCCCGACAAGGGTCTCTTCACCCCTAATCCATTAGCCATCAGATCGGGGAATTGCAGTCTAGGCAGTGGCAACCAACTCTTGTTCCCGAAAAGGTCAATTTAACATTCCATCCGGGTGACTACTTCAACATCTCCATCAACTCAATCGGATTTGACTCTTGCATCTCATCTTTCTTCGTCTCTGTTGGTCTGCCCTGAATTTATCATCAGTATATTGATGTAAAAAATGAACATTTGACATTTTTCAATGGCCGTTGTAGCTTCTCTAATTGAGATCCCCCTCGAATCGTTCAGCAAAACCAACTGGGGAAACCCCACCACTCGAAGAGGCTATTTAGTGGACAAATGATAATGGAGATACTGTCAAGCAGACAAATGTGAGCTAATGCACGTGGGTCCGCTCCACCCACCCATCGGAATAACCAATATCTTTCGGGAATTTCCACCGAATGGTTACGAATCTCGTATTAGGTCGATACAATGCTGGAATAGGTTTGACCAAAAAGTTACAGAGAATAGTGGCTTCATTAACTAGGAAAATCGTTGACTCCAAATGCATCAATTTATTTTGATTATAGATGACTCAGAAGTTTTGGCTCAGCATTTTACCGATAATAATTGCCAAAACTAATCGATTCTGTGAAAGAAATAATCGTTGAAGCAATTGTTTTATGTAGATGTTCAAATGATTAGAGATTTTGGATTTGTGTTGCTCTCCCCGAATTATTGATTTTAAGAAACATCAAGTTGGTAGTACCTAGGATGGTGAAACGTGTAACGTGATAAGAAGGGATCTGACCCAACACATGACACTCCTCGCAGTCTCCTAATCATGTTTGCCGATCTGAACTCAATCAGAAGTCCTCCCTTCCTCATTTCGCCTGCGCCAAAGACCGGATTTCAATTAAGTGTGTCTGTCATTCAAATCTGATGCCTCATGTAGAACAATCAGATTTGAATTACAGACAAATCATGCAGAAAAATCATGCGATCAAATTGTTAGCAGTCGTTGAAGTAAATGGCCTGGTCAATGGCAGAAAACGTGATCTAGGTCCTGGTGAGAAAGGCCACAGGGTCTGCTACCCCAGTCATGTAGACATATTTGTACAATTAATATATCTCACACGATCAATGATGACTGGCCCTTTTTCACGCGTCCAATCTCCCTTCAGACATATTTTTTGTGCACGATAGTTGCCAAGTGGTCACGCATCCAGGTATTCGTCACGCTCAAGCCCCACTCAACTCTCGGAATAGATCCAATTTGTACCGCTAATATCACTGATGAAAATCCAAATGAGTGGTGCCTCCTACCTGAGGCATTATGACGTGAATTGCTATGATTAAAGTTTGTTCATCACAAGGCCAAACACTAAATGGCTGAGAGCATCGAGCGAAATACCTGCTAGATCCGGAGAGGCATAATGGCAATGTCTGTGTAGTGGCAGAGATGGTAATCGACGAAGATGGTTAAGAAGTGGTTGTACAGCTCAGTAAAGCACAGAAAACATGTCAGAGCGCCCATGCCGCGGCGTGTTATTGATCGAGTGCTCCTCGTGCGCGCTATACACCTATTTCCCACCATCCCCTATCCACTGTACTCAGTTTCGAATACCAACTCCCTCTTGGAATTCTACCACGGGCGCGCCACACACCACTCAGAAATGGCCCTTAAGGCTCAAGCCCCCCCTACGCTCCTTCCGCCACCAACCCCCTCACCACGGTGTGCACACATATTTGGACATACCCCCTTCCCCTGTCGGAATTGTTCCAATCCAATTTACGAATTGGAAATGACCAGTGACGAATGCAATGTCATCTGCAATTCCGGCATCTCATCTGGAAGATTTTCCTTCCAGCGAGGGACCTTCGTTAGGATATCATGAATTAGGTTGATGGTATTCGGTGTGAAGAAGTCATTGCGCAAGCTTTTCGAAGATGGTGATGAGGAAGTTCAGGATCGATGTCTAGGAGATCGAACCCGAGCTGTATTGTAGGATCATTAATGTACGGGAGTTGCTTGGCTACCGCTCTTAGCAAGGATGGTGAGCAGGACTTCCGTTCTTCGAATCAATCTCTGGAAGAACGGGATTCTTCAAGCAATTGTGAAAGATGAGTCAACTAGATGGTGATGTCTCTTAGTTGTCCTCGTTTAAGACCCTCTGTCGACATTGTTCCAATCCAATTTACGAATTGGAAATGACCAGTGACGAATGCAATGTCATCTGCAATTCCGACATCTCATCTGGAAGGTTTTCCTTCCAGCGAGGGACCTTCGTTAGGATATCATGAATTAGGTTGATGGTATTCGTTGTGAAGAAGTCATTGCGCAAGCTTTCCGAAGATGGTGATGAGGAAGTTCAGGATCGATGTCTAGGAGATCGAACCCGAGCTGTATTGTAGGATCATTAATGTACGGGAGTTGCTTGGCTACCGCTCTTAGCAAGGATGGTGAGCAGGACTTCCGTTCTTCGAATCAATCTCTGGAAGAACGGGATTCTTCAAGCAATTGTGAAAGATGAGTCAACTAGATGGTGATGTCTCTTAGTTGTCCTCGTTTAAGACCCTCTGTCGACATTGTTCCAATCCAATTTACGAATTGGAAATGACCAGTGACGAATGCAATGTCATCTGCAATTCCGACATCTCATCTGGAAGGTTTTCCTTCCAGCGAGGGACCTTCGTTAGGATATCATGAATTAGGTTGATGGTATTCGTTGTGAAGAAGTCATTGCGCAAGCTTTCCGAAGATGGTGATGAGGAAGTTCAGGATCGATGTCTAGGAGATCGAACCCGAGCTGTATTGTAGGATCATTAATGTACGGGAGTTGCTTGGCTACCGCTCTTAGCAAGGATGGTGAACAGGACTTGTATTCTTCGAATCAATCTCTGGAAGAACGGGATTCTTCAAGCAATTATGAAAGATGAGTCAACTAGATGGTGATGTCTCTTAGTTGTCCTCGTTTAAGACCCTCTGTCGAAATTGTTCCAATCCAATTTACGAATTGAAAATGACCAGTGACGAATGCGATGTCATCTGCAATTCCGACATCTCATCTGGAAAGGTTTCCCTTCCAGTGAGTGATCCTTGCCAGGATATGATGAATTAGGCTGATGACATTAGTTGTGAAGAAGTCATTACACAAGTTTTCTGAGGAAGCTCCGCTTCGGTGTCTGGGAGATCGAACCCGAGCTTAATTGGGAAATCATTAATGTACGACGAGCTGCTTGGATATTGCTCCCAGCTAAGATGGTAAATCCTCACCGTTGTGGGCACAAGACTTCCCTTTCTTGAGATTTTTCAATCTATCTCTGAAAAAACTGGGGATTCTCCAGATGATTGTGAGAGATGAGTCAACTAGGTAGTGATGTCATTGTTCGGGGAGGAGCTCTCATTGGTCGTTCCCATTTACGAGCCGTGGAGAGTGATTCCTCGGAACAATGCTCTAATTTTACGTCCTCATTTGCTGCTGTCATTGAGCCAGCTACTCCAGCTTTGTGCACCCCAGACTGTTGCTGTCTTCCACCTAAAAACGTCTTGACATTTCTCCTTCCTTCATTAAAATTGATGAAATAATTCTTTACTAATGACACTATCCATGAGTGATGCTCTGCATATCACGTTGAACAATTACTCGTGCAAAATCTCTGGTTGGGGTTTCATATGTGCAAGTGTCACTGGATATCTTGCATAACAACGTACCATCTAATTGCCTCGTCATCCATCCCTTCGCCGCAACAGACATGAAGATGTATAATTGAGATTAAGCCAAGAAGGGATTGTGCTACTGTCCAATGGACACAGCTGCCCGTCTGTCTAAATTATCATTACCTCGAGGGCATTGCACTGGACATTAAGTGATCGATTCACTATTGATTTCCAGTAAGCTGATGGATTAGATTTATCTACATAAGATTATTTTACGAGGTTAATCAAAGAATGAAGTGACTTTTTAATGAACAATGGGGTATTATCTGTTCGTTCACTCTGAAGGTACTTTAGATATTGGCTTGGATGTACGTGTAAGTGTGGAGAACTCACAAGTGAGAAATTTCCTCTTCGAGTATACACAATATCCACGTTCTATTTGTCATGAAAAACTCTTGGGACCTTGCTTTTCTCATCTTGTTGGCTTTTTTTACAAACTTCAAACTGTCCATTTCGGTTGGCATCACTGCTACTTTATCCTCTCTCCTTCGTATTCTTTATTCTAGATTTTTTGGTTGTTTCTTTTGTCATCATTCTTTCTTCTCAATTCATCTCGTTTTTCCCTCGCTGTCCATCAATCTTACGGTCTCAGTCGACAATTCTCTGGAAATTGAGAATGCCGGAATATTGGGAAATTCATTTTGAAACGAGAGAGGAGGAGAGAGAGAGAGTTTTTAATCTTGCTGATCGAATATTGGAGATTGGTGATTAGGATTTCATGTCAACTTGGAGATGGTGGATCTGTTGATTGGTTGTATTGAACTATCTGTTGAAGCTGGAAAGCAATACGCCAGACAGCAGTGTTATACCAAAAACTTTAGAACCATTCCAAATGCAACTTGGAACAAACTACGAATACGGCACTAACTTTCTGCCACAGTCGAGGGGAGATACATTGGTCCGACGTCAGAAAGTCCCATTTACTTGGAAAACTATTGCTTCAAAATCCTTGCAATCAAGATATTGTCAAATCTCGTTGTGAACAGGGGATTTCGAATCTAGCATTCTTCACTGTTGAGGAAAATTTTATTCTATAATAAAATTATGGGAAAAGTGCACAGCAATGGTACACGAATAATTTTGAAATTGAGTGAATAGAGAAGGAAATTCTTTCATTTACTATACTATTGTTTAATCTGTTGCAATTCAGGGGAATATTTTGTTTATAATTCAGTAGCGAAGTGGTAAAACGGTTCAAGTCGACTTATCTCCCAGTTGAGTTTTTGATGAATATTTCCGAATCTAAGGGAGATAGCGAAATTATTGAAATTACATTTGTTGTAGCTCTTAATCGGCTCTACAAAAAAGGTTTTAAAACCATTTTGCTATCTCCCTTAGATTCCGAGATATTCATTGAAAACTGGTGAATAGTAAAAGTTGACTTGTGCCGTTTTACCACTTCGCTACTGAATTATTAGTGGCGACAGCCACCACGCAGGTATACCTTATTTTTCATCCATTAGTTGTTCAAGGGTTGTGTCAGATAATTACAAAAAAGTAAAAATCTTAAATTTCTTTTGTAAGAGATATCAATCAAAAGCAATTCAGTAGCTTCTCAGGCGACTGATGTTTAGATTAAATAGTTCCAGAGGGATATCGGGTGGAAATACCTTATTTTCATCCATTAATTGTTCAAGGGTTGCGACGGAAAATGTTAAAAAAGTAAAATAGTTAAATTTCTTTTGTGAAAGCTACATCAATCAAAAGCTGATTTCCACGTGAAATTGGCTTGCCTCGGTTCACCACTTCGCTTCACTTCTGATCTCCTCTGGATATTCAAAAAAAATAAGGATTCCGAATTGAATTGCTACCGAAGAAACGACACCTCCATACTCAAAGGAAGCGTGATTCAGCTGTATATGTTGAATAGTGTCGAGAGACAGAAAACCACAGGGTCTCCTCGAGCTGAGATTGCCGTGTCGTAAGCTCTTCCGATGTCCCTGGATACTCGATCACATCTAATTTCAATCTACCTTGTGTATACACTAGATCAAACGGCGCTAGCTTGTAATTGAATGGATGGACCAGATCAAATATGTAACTTCATCGAATTCCATAGAAATCTGGTGATTTTTTTCTCACATTGTTAGAGGAACAGAAGGTATGATTACATACCAAACTTTCCGGGAGGAATTCCAACGATCGAAATGATCAATTGAAAGTTTAGCCATCTTGGAGAGTGGAAGATTCGGGGCAAAAACAAATATCAGAAGTTTTTAGGGGATAAATTCCTAACAGTTTATGTTTGTATTTCCAGGTGCGGAGGATGTGTTCAGATTCACTGGAAACGAAACCCACACGGACTACTTCCGGCTGATGCTGAGGGATGGAAACTATCTTCTCATTGGTGGAAGGTAGGAACTCAGTCTTTGATGCTGAACAGAAATCACAATAATAGTGGTAACTGTTCACTCGTTTTTTTTTTTTGGGGTGGGGAAGGCTTAAAATAGTTCGGAATGATGAATCACGTGTTTTTCCAGAACGGGAATTAATGCTTCCTCAATAATGAATGGCCGAAAACACGACAGATCACGGAATAGTTATTCAAAAATTTATTTTTAAGTTGTGAATGTAAAGGAAGAACACTATTACTCAACTATTTTGTCACAGCAATTGTGTCTTTTTCAATAATAAATGGCCGAAAGCACAAGAGATGACAGAATGAGATGAGACGAGATGACAGAATCATTCAAAAACGAATTCTCAAGTGCTATATGCAAAATAAAACAACTGTTGCTCAACTATTTAGTCCCAATTTAATAAAATACTCTTTTGTTCCCAGAAATTTGGTGCACAATCTCAGTTTAACTGACTTAACCGAGCAACAGAGATTAACCTGGTACTCGTCCGAGAAAGACATTAAAATGTGCGCTCTAAAGGGAAAGGAGGATGAAATATGCCAAAATTATATGAGAATAATGGCTAAAACAGGATCATCAAATTTACTAATCTGCGCGACAAATGCATTTAAGCCAATGTGCAGAGATTACGTTGTGCAGAGTGGAAATTACACGATGGCAAGTGAAAAGTCAGGGCAAGCCCTGTGCCCCTATGACCCACAGCAGAACAGCACATTTGTTCATGTCGATGGTGAACTCTATACGGGCACTGTCGCTGATTTTTCGGGAATGGACCCGATTATATACAGAGAGCCACTGCAAACTGAACAATATGACTCCATGAGTCTGAACGGTATGATGATCAATTATATATTTCGTTGTGTGACTGGAAAATGGAAATTACGGTTATTGAATGGGGATTTCATTCCCTCGTGATGACTTTTNGGGGGGGGGGGTCGAGGCTTTCAATGTGGCCATCTGGTTTAGTTGACGATTCGAGGATGAATTATATATTATGGCACTTGGCAGCAATATGGATACATCTTCATCAATTCAGTAGCGAAGTGGTAAAACGGTTCAAGTCGACTCATCTCCCAGTTGAGTTTTTGAGGAATATTTCGGAATCTAAGGGAGATAGCGAAATTATTGTAATCACATTTGTTGTAGCTCTCAACCGGCTCTACAAAAAAGGTTATGAGACAAATTGAGCTATCTCCCTTAGATTCCGAGATATTCATTGAAGACTGGCCAATAGTCAAAATCGATTTGACCCGGTTTACCGCTTCGCTCCTCTTTAGAGAAAAAAAACAGCATTTTTCCTCTTAGGGATGTCCAAATACTTTATTTTTTCTCCATGCTGAGAAAAACAAAACTTTTGTTAAGATATTTTTTGGATTTGTTCTAAAGACGAGGAATTTCTTGATAACTAGAAAGTGATTTTTCAAAGCAAGTGCAATTGAATTAATTCATTTAATAGTTTTTTTGCCACAATTCTCAAATATTTTAATGTAAAAACTCATTGAATTGAATTGAGAACTCCTTTTTATTGATATGAAACAATTGTCCTCATCTTTCGGACAAGTAGAAAATTTATTGTCGTAAGATTTTGTTTTCTTTGATAAATTTCAAGTCATGAATTTCGTAATTAAAGTAAAATGATTTTCAACTTTTGTAATTGAACATCGGAGCTTTCATTTGAGCCCCCTTTGACCCCAAATTTTCCGGCATTTTACAATGATTTTGTTATTTAAACTTTGCAGATTTTACTTTGAATCTTCACATTATATCATTAGAAAACGTTTTAAAAATCTGGAAAAAAAATAGAAAATTTACTTCTGGAAGAAAACAAAACCATAAAAATCATTTGTTCAGACTCAACCAATTTATTCATCTCCAGAATTGAACCAAAAATCGATTTCACGCCTAAAAAAAAAAGTCTCTGTTGTTACAAAACAGTTGTTACATCTCCACCACTGAAATATGCCCCCGAATGAGATGACAGCGAACAACAAGACCGTTATTTCGAATCAAATTAACTACAACAATTTGTGTACGAAACAGTTATTAAAGACCCACATGCGGAAGCCACAAACCCACATGCCGGCCATGTGAGAACAGTTGTGTTTATTCATTTCAATTTCTAGAATGTATCACTCGACAAATATATTTGGACAAACACACCGCGAGGCGCGTAGAATATTCTTCAATATTGTATTTACTTTGTTGAAGTGAAATGCTGAAAATGTCAGGGATAATGCAGCATCTAAATCCCCCAAAGACCCCTCTCATTTGGATGGATGCATGTACATTGAGTAGCCAATATTCAGAGCATTCATGTCACACTGTGAGTAGTGGCACTATCGATCCCCAGTGCAGTCGTGGGGGATCAATTTTTAATTATTAACCGTCCAACATTGGGATTATGAAAATTTCCCATCCCCTCATCCCTCCTCCCCTCCGGCCGCCCCCTCCCACGAGTTAATAAATTGATAAAGTTGGGAATTTTCACGTTATTATGTCTCTTTTGTTTTCATCATCGTTCGCAGCGACAATATTGTATCTCGGGTTTTAACATTCTATGGTCAAACTCTTTGTCTGTTTGTGTTTCATAGCGGTATTCTTTTTTGGGTGGGGCTGCTTCATCTTTTAATCTTGAATATTAAATGCTCTTGTTGCAGCACCAAATTTCGTCAGTTCAATGACCCAGGGGGATTTCGTATATTTTTTCTTCCGAGAAACAGCAGTTGAATATATCAACTGTGGAAAGGTGAGATATTATTTTCACTGTGTTGGTGAAAATAATTTCATTGAAAAACCCGGCGTATTCGAGGGAAAATTATGATGGATTTTTAGGGAATTTTTTATTTGGCTTTGGCCGATTTTAATGAACAGTTTCGCAGCTCATTTGCGTTTTTTAAATTTTCGATGGAAAATATTCTGTTGAAAAAATTGACAAAATTTAGATTTTTTATAACTTATTCTATTGAGATATTCAAAGTTTTTTAAATCAATTTTTATAATGAAAAATTAAAAAGACAGATTGAAAATAAATGGAAAATTCGTTTAAAAAAATGAAATTCTACAGATTTTTTCAGTGAAATAATTTTTATTTGGTTTTGGCCGATTTTAATGAACAGTTTCGCAGCTCATTTGCTCTTTTTTAGGGGAAATTTTCGATGGAGAATATTCTATAGGAAAAGTTTTTTCATTCAAAGTTTTTTATTCAAAATCAATTTTTATAATGAAAAGTGAAAAAGACAGATTGGAAATAAATGGAAAATTCGTGTTAAAGAAAATGAAATTCTACTGATTTTTTCTGTAAAATAATTTTTATTTGATATTTCTTATAACAATGCACAGAAAAGCTGGGGAAATCTCGCCCCAAAGCGGCCGAAAACTAATAGAATTTCGAATAGAAATCTCATAGAATTTTCCCTCACATTCGCACCGCTTTTCTACAAATATTTTTTCTCCCTAACGCAAAAAATAGGATGATTATCAAATAAAGAATAATAAATATTTATCGCAGGCTGTTTTCTCTCGTGTTGCGAGAGTCTGTAAATACGACCGAGGTGGTCCACATCGTTTTCGCAACAGATGGACCTCCTTCTTGAAGTCACGATTAAATTGCTCTGTCACCGGTGATTTCCCGTTCTATTTCAATGAAATACGTAAGTACAGGATTATTTATCAGCCAGTGTTTTCTGGAACGAGCGATACAATCCCCCTGACACACGACTTGAAAATGCATGAATCCCGATGTCTGGAAATATTGGCACTTTTATTTATGGATATAACGCTCCAACATTCAAATACTTTGCAGAATCGACAACAGACTTGATATCTGGTCAATACGGAACAATGTCTGCTCAACTTATATACGGTACATTCACAACACCAGTCAACAGTATCAGTGGTTCAGCCGTATGTGCATTCTCGTTGCAAGATATTTCCGACACATTTGAGGGCAATTTCAAAGAGCAAAGTGCGATTAATTCAAACTGGCTACCAGTACAGAGTGCCAAAGTACCAGATCCACGTCCTGGTCAGTGTGTCAATGACTCCAGGACATTGCCTGATTTAACACTCAATTTCATTAAGACGCATTCATTGATGGATGAGTCGGTGCCAAGTTTTTTTGGCCAGCCCATTGTTATTCGCACAAGTTTTCAGTAAGTATACTTTGCATTTGTGGTTTTTTAATCGTTGAATTATATTTTTTGCCGGAGAATGGAAACTTTGGATTCGCTCACATTTGAATTTTCGATTTTTTGAGTTAGGGTTACTAAATGTGGTCTTTTTTCTTCATTTTTTTTCGTAATTTGTTAACGAGAATTCAATCGAATTCCATTAATTCTTGCGTGAATATAGACTAATAAGCTATATTTGTAGACATCAATTAAAATTCAATTTTTCAACGATCACTCAAAAATACAGCACATTGTTTACGCGATTTGAAAGACAATATCAGGGCTTGAAAAGTGTATTTTAATGTCTTCTTAATCAAGTTGGAAAATGGTGAAAACAGCATCATTGGTTATCAAGTCACACAATACCGTCATGAGTTTTTTATATAAAAATCTCTGTCTCTATTAAACTCAGGTACTAGTCTATTATGTTGAATAGTTATTCATATTGATTCATGGTCCCGACTAACTTCTGTCAGAAGTTGGGCTAAACTTTGGCTAAATCCTGAATAAACCCTGATTAAACCCAGATTGAAAACAAATTCGAGTCCTGAAAGAGTCTGAATACAGAATTATTTGACAGAACGTAATATTACGCAAAAGTCTGATGACGTTTCGGTTGAAATATTACTGTGACATGAAAAAATAGGAGAAAAGAATAGTGACATGAGAATTAAAAAAGAGAGCCCATTCGGAAGCAAATTGCTAATTTATTTGCAACAATAGCTATACCCATTCATTTAAAAAATGCCATTATTCACTTTGTGTAACATTTCTCCGACCCATTCAAGAATATGATCTCAATTTTAACTGTTCTTTTTCATAGAACCTCATTATATAAATATAAAAATTTATGTTCAATTTTATTGAAAAAAATTTTTTATTTCTTTGACGCTACAAAATATAATAAAATTCATGTTATTTACCCAAATCTGTATTTTCAAAAAACTGTAATATGTTTATACTGACAAAGGGAAGTGAACAGAATCAGTAGCGAAGTGGTCAAACGGTTCAACACAATTTCCTCTTCAGTTGAGTTTTCCAGAAATATTTCCGAAATTAAGGGAGATGGCGAAATTTTCATAATAACATTTTTTGTGTAGCGAATTGAGTGCCACTAAAAAGATAATGAGAAAAATTTTGCTATCTCCCTCAGATTTGGAGATATTCATTGAAAACTGGCCACTAGCCAAAGTCGACTTAAACCGTTTGACCACTTCGCTCCTGAAATATAAAAACATGAAAGGCTTTTCGTACAAATGAATGAATAAACCACCGAGTCCAACGATTCTGTTATTAAAGTTACAGATTTACCCAAATAGCAGTGGATCCTCAGGTGAAAACGCCTGGTGGTAAGACCTACGACGTCCTCTTCATCGGGACTGACAATGGAAAAGTGATAAAAGCAGTGAATGCCGATTCAGCTGATTCTCACGAACGCGTGAGTCCAGTTGTGATAGAGGAGATTCAGGCATTTCCAGCATCAGTTCCAGTTCGTGGAATAAAAGTTGTGAGGGCATCGCAGGCAGGCGATGGTCTGGAGGACGGTAGGCTCGTGGTTATAGCCGACAGTCAGGTCCAAGCATTGAGACTTCATCGGTGTTACAGCGATAGAATACTGTCGTGCGGTGAGTGCGTAGCTCTTCAGGATCCTTACTGCGCTTGGGACAAGGAGGAGGGCAAGTGCAGAGCCCTCGTGGGTCCAGCATCGACCGATGCTTTGAGATTTCTCCAGAGTGTTGCCACTGGTATTCATTCATCGTGTCCTCCAAGTAAAACATTGAATAAGGATGCTGGATCAGTGGGCGCTATATCTGCTAATCAGAATAAGTTTCCACAGGACTCTATGATATCGAATAAGGAGAGTCAGGGGGGAGAGATTATCAATATTATGCAGGATGAGGAGCAGAATAATTCAGGTATTTTTAGTTGATTTAATCGATTTTAGGGACTTGAAAGGAGTTTGATGGAGAAATCTAGCGAATTTCTCTGTAGAAAATGGGGGAAACGTTGGGATTTCATGTGGAATTTATTCTGTTGGGATATTTTGGATAGAAATTTTTCGCCTGAAATTTTCCAATTTTTTTTTGTTTGATTCTTCTTATTGAATGAGAATAAAAGGAAAATTGAATGGAAAAAATGGCTCAATAGACAAAGTTGTAGAAATATTAAATTCTACTGATTTTTTCCATCAGTTTTTGGTCGATTCTATAGAAAAAAAAATTGATTTTTCTATGCAATTAATTTTTTAATGAAAAAGGAATGCCTGCAAGAAATGTTTCAATAGATGTTACATAAAAAGATTTTGCAGATATTTTCAATAAAATAGTTTCTACTATTTAAAAAACCCCGCTGTAAAGCTGTGGAATTTTTTAGAATATTCAATCGAAATTCAATACAATTTTCTGACGGATTCGCTAGGTTCCGTGATATTTCTTCGTGTGTGCGTTATGCACACTAATTGATTTTTTCTTCCATCAGGCCCTGAAGTGTCTGCTGCAGATTCTCCAGTGCCTCACTATTCCGTTGAGACACTAGTGATGGCTGTTGTTGCTGGTGCACTTGCTGCACTCCTCGTTGGCTTCATTGCTGGATATTTGTGTGGTAGAAAATGTCGGAAGGATGAAGACGACAATCTACCTTATCCAGACACGGAGTATGAGTACTTTGAGCAACGACAGAATGTTAATAGGTAATAAAACGTAAATGTTTAATTATTGGTGTTATTTTGACTCTCTCGTAACGACAAATGAGGATTGAACAAGACAATTTTTCATATCTTGAATAGTACTTGAATTACTCTAGAGGTATATATCAAGGGACATTCCCTCCTGAAATTATTAGCTTTTGAGGTGAATGTATTATTCAGCAGAATAATTGATCCGCGTTTTGACAGTTGACGAATGCTTTTCTGACGTACATCTGCTATAATTGTCCTTTTGGAGTGAAAATTCATGTCACAAACACAATACTTCACACAATTGTACATTTCAACCTTAAAAAATTCATTCCAATTTCACAACGCGATTGTTGAATTGTTAATGTTGTTGTGGATCTTGATGATGAATTATTGAAGAAACATTATACGAAACGCATCCATTAATTGTTCATTTAAACGTCTAAAAATCCATTCTCCACGATTTTTTTTTCCATTCAATCTGTGAATATTTTTTCATCCTCTTCTGTTTGACATACACTGCAAGCAATATTCTCTCAAACAAGTCTGAATTTGAATTTTGTTCGTTTTTCAAATTTTTTTTGTTCGTTTCTTTAGAAATTCTCAATTCAAAATTCAGTAGGGAAGTCGACGTGGCCCTTGGCTGAGTTTTCGAGGAATATCTCGAAATCTGAGGGAGATAACGAAATTTTTGTCATGACCTTTTTGTTAGTCCTCAATGCGCTCTACAAAAAAGGTCGAGACAAAAATTTGGCTATACCCCTTAGATTCCGAGATATTCAATGAAAGCTGGCCAGCATTCACTATTCTTTTCTTTTTTACTGAATTAATGTTGAAATAATGCACAAATGACGCCTAAAAAATCAATGAAAGTAATAATAATTGTGTTGTTCTGTTCAACAGTAGATTAGCACCAGAGCCAAAACTCCTTCCCCAGGAGGAAGTGACGTACGCAGAGCCAGTCCTTGTTCCCCAGCCCCCAAAGCTCCACTCCCCAAAAGGAACAATGAGAAAGCCCCCACCAACACCCGCTGAAACACTATTTCAATTTCCCGATGGTTACGGCTATCGTGGTCCGAGAGATAATTTTGGCACACTGAGATCCCACCAGGGTGATGCATACAGACGTAACGATGGTTTTGCAACAACACGAAGTGTCAAAAAAGTTTATCTCTGAGAAACGAGTGAGGAGGGAGGGGGCCGTCATCGTAGCTTAGGACGGCCAACGAGAAATCGTCACAATCCGACATCAAATAGAAGTCGTGGTGTGACGTCAGGAGGACAATCGAGTAGAGAGTTGACTGGACAGAGAACACTCGAGTCACCCTCACCACCCTCCAGTGTCTCGTCGAGTTCACCATCGCCTCCCTCCTCAACACCATCACCACCACCAACATTGTTACCAATACCGATTAATGATGGCTCACCACCACCACCAACACCACCATGTAGCTTCATCTATCGTTCATAGTCCTCGTCGAGGGCGCAGAGTGACGTTGTAAGATCCGTTAGTGGGAACACAAGGCATATATAGATCCCACCGGGAGACGTACAGTTTTTATTACATTGATTGATCAATTAGTTGCATCATTTTTTGGAGATACCGTCAATACGTGGATACAAGGTACTCGCTTTGACATTGTAGCCGAGAATTGCAACATTGTTACGCTATTGGGGGACGTTCGTCAATTTGTGGTGAGATTTTGAGGATTTTTTTCGCAGGATTTTTAGTTATTAGTTTGGGGATTACTCAGTTTTGCTATTTACATTTTACGCAAAATGGTCATTCTTTTGAAGTTTGTTTTGGGGTTAAATGTCAATTGATTTATTTTAAAAAATGACAAATGTGTCATGGAAATTTTAGTCATTTATATTTAACACAAAGTTATCATTCTTTTGAAATTTCAAAGGATAATAATGTTGTGGGAAATGTAAAATGTCAAATGGGTAATTGATATTTCATTCAATTTAAATTTTACCCATTAATTTGGTATCCCCTCCCCGGAATGTTATCACGTGAGATTAATTTATTTAAATTATTTTTAAAATCGGGAAAATTAGTGTACATTTCTCAAAGTTGTTTAATTGCCAAAATTGTCATTCTTTTAATCTTTAAAAAAATGATAATTTTGTCAAGAATGTCAAATGTACAAAATGAAAAAATTCTCACGCAATTAATGAACACCCCCTGGATGGAACGCATGTTTGAGCAAGTGCTTATTGTAAATTTCACGCATTTTTTTAATCATTTTTATATTACAATTTGTAATAATTCGATAATTGACATTGAGGACCTTGGGGATTCCCAGGATGTTCCCAATCACAGGGGGGACTGTTTTTTCTATCCAATATCAATATGCAAGCTCTGTTTTTTCAATGGCATTTCTACCCCATCCACAATCGCTTGTTGACTGAATCGGTTTACGATCGAAATTTCACGAGGATAACATTTGCTGTTTGTTTAACCCAAATTTCACAACCCTGAGGGGTTATCCCATTGAGAGACATTCGATTGGGCATTCGCGTTATGCCAGGGAGGAATTTTTTTCACAGTACTCCAGTGGCTGTTTGATTTTCAGAGATTTATATAATGTTTCTTTTTTGATTAATTAAAAATTTAAAAAAAGACTCAATGACCAATTGAATCCTCTTGTGGGGAAATATCGCAGGGATTAAACTCCTCGATCTCCACGTTTTTATTACTTTTATGAAATATTTTTCAATGGTAAAACCCACACGGAGATCAGCCAAAGTGTTAAGTTGGATAGGAGGACAAGTCAATTAACCATGGGGATATTAATCGATAAATTATACCACTTTTACATCACAAAAATCATAACGAGCATTTGAAATTTTCTAGAACTAGTCGTTTTACCCTTATTTTCCTCAACGATATTGAGACAACTCAGTAACTAGGGAAAATATTATTATAAATAATATAAATCTCGATACATACCAAATACGTAGCAAACAAATCGATCTGATTTTTAAAAAAATTTTTTAATAGTACTATTAATAATTTCATTACTTTAATTTCCATAAAATCGTGGAGATCTTTACATCTACGAATGCTTCATAATTTTAATGTATAATTAACATAATGAGACGTTACTATTTGTTAGTAATTAAATTAATGAAACGGAGACACGTTACGGTAGATGACAGACATCACATTGTTGATAAAAAAAAAAAAGTGGATGAAGAATAACCCAACGGTTGAATTTTAGTTTATACTCACACATATACGTAATAGATGACAAGAAAGAATAATTTTTAAAAGAAACTGATAAATGAAGTGAGAAATTGGAGGGGAAAGAGAGGGGGGAAAAAAATTGTGTGAACGAGAATGAATAATGCACAGGGCTTGTATGTACATATGTATCGTATTTAAACACATTATACACCAGTTAATAATTAGTAATGATTGAAGATAATGAATTGATAATGAATAATAGATCAATCCATCTCTAAACTGGGAGGCCCCAAATGACATTTGTGTAGAGAGAAAAAAAAAAGAAAGAAAAATCTATTCTTAAAGTGCTTCTTATTTCAGTGTGTTTAGAAGTAACGCGTATGTGATATATTCTATATGACGAAAAAAAAAAAAAATGTTTTCTAGACAGTGAATAAGGACGAAAAAAGAACAAAAAATGATAATGAACAAAATCAATGGGGATTTATTCTGGAGATGATAATAAAACACAACGCGATGACAAGCTCTTTTGTTCACAAATCTGTACTGTATCTTCGGCTTATGGAAAAAGAAAATAATAATACACGAGTTATTGATTCGATTCAGCGACATCACCTTTCAATATTTCTGGATGAAATGGAAAGGATTTTAAATCAATGAATAATCATGTGTGTATGGAGAAAAAATTTATAAATAATGAAACATAGATTCATGAAAGAATCACCAAGAGTGCCACATTAAATGTGAATTTTAAAAACGTTGAAAGAAGTAAATAATTACAGCAAAACAATTTTTTCTCGATAGAAGTTATTGGTCGAGGTAGCTTTGAAAGTTCTCTGATAATTGAAATATTGTCAATCATAGAGTTATTGTAAATGTCCCCGAAGCATTGATAGTTGAGGAAAAAAAAAGAAAATTTTTATTGCAATTGATTTGATTAACAATGAACGAGGAGAAAAATTTTGTGAGCAATAGAACTTGAATTACGCCTTGACTGACCCACAGACACTGAAACACATGCCACATGCAGTCGTTTTGTCCTGTTTGAGAGGATTAAAATGTTGAATTGATGATTTTAATATGATTTTAACGATATTAATTGATAAGTAGAGTTCAATGGACGATAAAATGTGTGAAAGATCAATGATTAATGAGACAAAGACTCACCAATAAAGATCTCCCTCAAATATTAAGACTGAAAGACCCTCTTACCAGGTGAGCCTTTGGTTAAATGACATTTTTATTATTCATTCCGAGGATTGATTTTTTGTCGGCGCCCATCGTGATTATTTTTTCTCATTTTTTTTTTAAAGAAAAATTCTTTACTTACCTCATAGTACAAATTTTTATATTGTTAGTTATTATTAAGTTCGGTACACGTTTGACGGAAGTAATGGAAATGGGCTGATGAGAATTGACGTAATTATTCGGGAAAATTTTTGACAGAAGTCGGAAGGGACGAGACAACGTACAGTGAGACGTATCGTTGACAGGGTTGAACATCACTGATATGTGGAAAATGGAAATGGCAGTGTGAATTTTGTATAAAAATGGACATTGAAGTGCTCTCGAGTCAGTCTCATGTAATTCGTATACGAAAAGAATTCAGATAATTAAAGAGCCGATCGATGCATATGTGAAAATAAATGCCAATACCGGAATTGTTGAGGAGTATGATTTTTATTATCTCAATTCAACGACTAATTCAATTTTATGGATTTTTATATCACGATTATTGACGTCGTTATTGTAGTTGGTAAACTTTTTGAGGTGCGAAACGAGTGGTGAAATGAGATGAATTAATTTTCAGGCTTGATTTTTGTTTAGAGTACTTGGAAAATGAAAAGGTCTGGGCGGAATAATTTGTTAATTCACTCGTTTCACCGATTCGCATCGATGAAATTTGAAAATATCACACAATGCTGCCACAATTTTCAATTAAAATCATCACAACTCCTGATGCATCTTAACAATACATCAAAAATGATCATTATCATACCGATAAAAATCCCAGCAATCCATTAAAAATCTAATCATGATTTCATTCTCGTTTTTAATCGATTATCTCAATGAATGACTCAGGCATAATACCAAAGATATTTAATTGTAAAAAAAGGGGGAATAAGGCACTGTTGGTCATTGTGATGGTTATCGTTAGAGTCGCACAAATGATAGTTAATGAACAAAAGATAACGAGTGGTATTAATTTTCTCAGCTAAACTCATTTGCACAAATGAATTATTTCTAATCAGTGATCGATACACAATTGAGAGTTTTTTAAAATACTGGCACAATTACAATTAATTCAAAGAATAATCCGTTCTACTGATAAGATTTCTATCAATCATGTTGATGACACACTGTTTGGGGGGGGGGAGGGGGGTTACACCGGAGATGAAAAAAATAATT
>NW_021680418.1:40689-113013 GCF_001412515.2 Diachasma alloeum
GGGGGGTTACACCTGAGATGAAAAAAATAATTCAACATCCTCAGTCTAATGAGTGCTAATTATTGGAATGAAACGGTGCACATGACGAGATTAATAAGTAATAATGTATATCATGAGCTCTCATGTTTTCAATGCAATGTTAAAATCGTGTTCATAGGGGGGGGGGGAAATCAGTTGAAAATGTTCGGAGTGCTAACGAAATCCATCCAAAGACAGAATTTTTTCATCACAATGTTGTTAAAAAAAACTAATGTAAACCGTGCGCCGTTTTACTCTAATTATTTTTACCCCGTGGGTTATTATGACAATGTAATTATGCCGATGATAAGGGGGGAGAGGGAATAAATGATAGCCCGTTATAAATATAAAAGATAAATTCAAAAATAATAATTTTAAATAAAAGATACTAGGTTCGAGGCTCTTTTTTCCTTCATGGGAGCTTTCTAGGAATGACGAGTATGTATGGAACGTCAGGATTACTGACTAATCGGAGGGTGGGTAATAGCTAATGGGGGGGAGCTTAGACGTAATAAATAGGAGATTAGAAATTGAAAATGAAGAGAAAAAAAAATAAACAAAAAAAATGGTATATAGAACGCTTGAAACGTATATTAATATTATAACTTTTTATAAATATATTTTTCCGTCGAAGTCTAGCCTAAGTAGAGGGACATACACAGTTACGAATGATTAATTTATCTAATCTGAGGTATTATATGGATGAATAAAACCACGAGGAACGATGATTATAGTATTAATTCATCACTATAGGTATCAATTAGGTTTACAAATTAGGGGGCAGGTTGTACGAAAAAAAATAAATAAATAAAAGAACTGTGAGTCATTTTTTGAAGAGAAAAAAAAAGTACGTGGGGAGGATTAAAAAGGAATTTAGTACCTAAAGTTAGAGATAAATAATGTAGAGTTCGATGATGAGAACGTGAGAGTTGTGAAATGAAGTGGGAAAGTTTTCTTGCAATAATTATTACAAATAAAATCAATTTCGACCATTTGATGGAGAGATGTATCTCGCCAACGAGCTAATGTACTCATTCCGGATTAACGGTGAATGAAAAATGTGAAGTTGACGTGACGTTCGATTGAATTGCAATAGAACTTTCTTCTGTGGAGTTGTAATTAACCATCATTTTTACGGAGAAACAATTATTCATTTGCCTGCTGACGAAAAATTAATAAATCTGTCTGGCTAAATTCAAATCGCTTTCGTTTTTCAATATAAAAATTAGAGATTTAATATAATTGCTATTCGAATGATGATTGATTATGGATGAACGACGGTTCATGAGGATTATTGTAAAAAAAAATCATTAACGATACGCGACACAATTTTTTAACAAAATAATGAAAAAAAAATGATAAACAATTTATAAAAAAAATTAATTATACTACATTTATCAACGATAAGGTGACGAAAATGTAACATGTATTTTGCTTCTTCCTAATACAGTGCCGTTCTATGCATATTTTTTACAGTAAAACGTACTTTAGACATTGGGACTGAGAAAACATATTGTCCGAGCGCGTGTTATAATGTTGGAGAATCAGCCACGTGTTAGCTATAGTGTAATGAATTTCGAGTGGGTCTCTGGGGTGTTATATCATTCCGAAATTACGAGTAACAAGAATAAATAGAAACAGTTTGAAACACTGAACTTTGTTAGTTTTATTTCAACGAGATGCAATAGTCGTGTGATTTTTAGACATTTTTTTCTGACAATTTGGATGAGTTTCTATTGATTTTCTTTTTTGTTGAGAAAATTATCCGTGCAATCATGTCAAATGCAATGAAAAAGTGCGATTTCGATGATAATACCAGAGTGGCCACTTGAAGCCTTGACTTAAATGTAATGTCTCTAACTTTGTTACGACGACTTTTCGCATTTAAAAACGCGTTTTTGAATTTGGAATAAAATGAGAAAAAAAATGAAATTGAGAAAATTTGATTCTTTATCGATATTCAATTAATCTCGATAGAGAATAATGAGGGGGAAAAAAATTTTAAGGATGAGAAAATTAATAAAATAATCCATTAATGGAGGTATCTTATTGCCGCTAAGTATATTATATAATGAACATGGAAAAAATTATATTATACAATAATATCTTATAACATGAGGTAAAAAAACAGAATAAAAAATGCGCAAGATAAAGTAAAAAAAACGTAGTTGGCTGTAGACTGAGGTAGAAGACTTGGCACGTCTATTATTAATTTTAAAAAAAGTTGAAGAAAAAAAAAATTTAAAAAGTACATTAAAAATATCATAACGCGAAAAAAGGTACAGTAGTGATTCACTATGGCTAATGTAGAGTGAATGCAAAATACAGGAAGCATGCTGGTGGAGCATAGTGGGGTCTGGATGCATTAAAATTGTATATCTGAAGATTTAAAAAAAAACACCAATTGTTTATTTTTTCTCACCCAAAGTCCATTCTTCTCTATCATCACTGCATATTTCCTTATTTTTGAAATTTCAAGTGATGAAAATACTCACTCATTTTCAATTACACGTGTACATACTAGTCGTCTCGGTAAAAATAAAATTCCACTGTTGAGATATTTATGAATATTCCTGAGTAATTCTGGTAGATGAATAATCTACGTTCCCACAGTGAAAAATAATGACACAACTCCAGCAGCAATCGAACTATGGGATGAATGGTGTCAAGTGCGCGCGTCAATTCAGAGGGGGTAAAACTAATTTTTAGAAATGCCAAAAAAAAACATGCGGCACGGTACACGAGATTAGGATTTTTTTCCATCTGGACGAGTGCATGAAACTGGAGGAGGAAATTTGAGTGGAAGTGAACGGGGGTGAGTAAGCGGATGGAGATGTGTTGGAATGCGCAGTCAGTGGCGAGTGATTGATGATGGATGAGTGAAAGTCGATGATTCAATTTAAATATCCGACGGACTGCTGTTCATAGTGCCCTGTTATAGTGGGTTTCGGGCAGAGATTTGGCAGAGAAATAGATCGTTTTATTCGTAGAATTGATTATATCGTTAGGAGAGCTTATCGATACGAGTGGGGAAAAATTTCGTTGAAAAACATGGAATTCTATTGGATTTCTATTGAATTTGTTTTTAGTTTTTGGACGATTCGATAGAGAAATTCTATAGAAAAAATCAATAGAATTTTTCTATACTATTTATTCTATTGAGATATTTTCTATAGAAATTCCTCTGCTCAAATTGTTCAATTTTCTCAAATTTCCTCAATGAAATGAAAAGAAAAAAATTAATGAAAAATCTTAAAAAATTGATGTTGAGGAATTCCTATCGAAAAATTTGTACAGAAAAATGAAATTCTACTCATGTTTTCTATAAAATATAATCGGCGTAAACAAATAGACTTTTCAATAAAAATCCAATACAGTTTACTACGTTTTTCCGTGAAATTTTTTTCGCGCCTGTAATTTTCACAATCTCATCGCTTATTTTTCACACTCAGTTGATACTTCTCAGCCCTCTGCCTACGAAATCCTGATCTATTTTTCAGAAAATACGCTATTGTGATTATTATTACATGAATAATACATTAAATGAGGAGAGAATAAAGTAGTGAGTAAATGATTGAAAAGTAATTCCGCCGAAGTATGAGAAAAACTCGAGGGAATAATCTGTAGGCATTGTTCATCTATTATTGAAACAATTTTTTTATTTAATAATGTTAATAGCCTGTACTAGCAGTAATCCGCATTATTATCTTTAGTACTATTTAGAGAGTGAGGCTGCAACTGTATTAATGAATTAAGTACAACATATACCATTAATTCCCTACACTTTATATACGAATAATATTACCTAAACAATTAATGAACAAAGAAAACAAAACTTGCTCCCATCGAATCGCATTTATTTACCCCATGACATTCATCCAAACTCGCATTATTCATTATCTATCTAGGCGTAATGAACTCGATAGCAAAAAGGAAAAAAAAACAAGTCGAATCATCAATCGTAAATGAATTGCCTCTCGTCTCGATTCAATTCGGGACCGCGCTAACTCATCCAGCGTGTTTCCGTACCATTTATTTTTAAACAAAAATAAAAAAAATGAAAAAATACCATTTTACATTTTGAACAATTGCGTTATTTTATAAAATCGATATAGATTATAGATTGTACCATGATATAAGTCAAAATAAATTTGATTAGGTAATAAAATAATTGAAAAAAAAAACAACACTCTCATTTTTTTAAAGTAAATACTACGAGTCATTCTCATAATTAGCATTATTAATTGAGGATTAATTAGTTATATTTTAAAGTTCGATGTATCCACGCATGCGCAATGGAGAACTGACCTTGCGCATGCGTAGAGTCTGTTTGCGGGTCGATAATGTAGCCACGCGTCGCAGTACTGTGAATATGCCCAAACACAATTGAACGACAACTTTAATCTGTTGACGCAGAATAATACGAAATTTAAATGTTCAAAAACACGAAAAAAATATATAAAATGTGGAATATAAAATACAGCATCAAGTTTGGAAATATTCTGCATTGAGCTGTCGGAAGAATATCGGGTGGAAAGGCCTAGAGGAGAGGGGAGATTCAGGCCCGAGCGATCGGCGCGCGCGCAGCCTCGGGGCCTATATAAGGGGGAGCGGAGCGGAATTTCCTCATTCTGCATCGAGCAGCCGTCGGAGCAACATCGAGAGGAGCGAAGTGGTTTCCCACATAATAAATAGAACAAGAAATGCTTGAGGCAGCCGGAGGGTAACCAATCACCAAAGAAAAATGCTGATTCATGGATACGTCCCCGTAATTGAGTAAGTTTTTTTTGACAATGTAAATATATTCATGAAAATGAACGGAACGGGGTTTTTTATCGTCGCAGCTTTCTATTTTATTTTGACGTGGGTACGTCTACGGTTTCAAAATGGGGGGCCATTTTGGAAAACGGTCCTTATGTGCAGCGCCATCTATCGGAATGTCTAGAAAGTTCTAGACATTTTGAGGTTATTCGAGAAGTTTCTTGAAATTTTGAAAAAATTTAAGGAGTTTTTGGAAATTTCGAGGGAATGCGTGGAGTTTCTGGAAAATTCGAGAAAGACGAAAGTATTCACGTACAATTACAACTGTATCGAGACAGCCGCCTGCCATTTTAATTTCTTGGGTCTGTCTGTGATGGGTCCTATTTAGATGCGTTCGTAGAGGTTCGTAGGATATTCGAGGGGACGACTTTCTCTTTTTTATTATAAACACGAATTTTCGGTTGTTTTCAATCCTTTTATTTGCCCTTCACTATACAATGGCGGCTTTGTTTTCGTTTCTCATTCTTTTCGTCCCAAATGATGACGTCAACTGAAACAGATTTGAGGAGCGAATGGCAAATTTAATTCCGCCTCGTGGATGACTGGAAAAAACTGGAATTCTCATCTAAAATCCTGAAATTTAATGCTATCCAGGGAATGAATAATTCAACAATTAATCTCACAGTTCTCATTACATTTATTCAGCATCACTCCAAGTACTATATTACCTATATCATTAATTTAATTGAAAATAAAAGGGTGTAAAAAAAGTACAAATATTTACAAAATACTGCTTGTGGGGGGAAAAAATCTCATCAGAAAACTCGTTGAAATTGAAACTCAGTCAGGTTGAGATAAACTTTTACCAAAAATCATTAGTCGATTTCTCGTACAATTCATGATTATTATTATCATTAAGTTATTTCATCGCCAAGTACATGTGACTAGATATCGGCATGAATGATCGAATAATTGAGCTGGATATGAGTATGTGTATACATAACGAGATGAAATTGTGTAATTACTCTTTGAAATAGCATTTCGATCACTTCATTCTTCCTCCTCTTTCTCATGCTCATCAGCAGCAGTTTTGTCTTGCGATTAATATAAATCCTACATTATACAATTATAAAATCATTGTTGACAGTGTAAAAACGAGGCGGTTGCATTGCCATCATGTCGTATGAATTCTATTACATATTCGTTGTTAAAAGAGTTTAAAATCTTATCCATAAATCCAGTAATATTGTTCTTTCACTGCGCTTTTAACTTGAGAGGTAGATCATACTGATGTTTTACGGAGCGGTATGCGCTATTGATCTTTAAGTTCAGCCCTCGATTTAATCTCAGACTTAATGGCGTGAAATTCAAATTTTCATCGGAAGACTGAAACACAAATTTCATTCTCACTCGATCAATTTCTCATCTATATTTCGTCATATCTATGTTACTGAGTATCTTATATTTCTGTGGAGATATAAATGTGAAAAAGTAGGATTGAGTGTATCAAAAAGCCTTCTGGAATTCGTCTTTCGTCGAATGACTTTACTATTTTTTTTTATCTCTGAAAATAATCAATTGAATTTTAGTCATCAGCCCAATCTGACGTAGATTCGGGACATGATACCTTCTGCCTCCCTCACACAAATACTCGGGAAGAACATTGACAATTATGTTCACACAAGCTCGATCTGATTACATTAACCATGTAATTTTCAATCTCAGCAAAGTCAAAATAGTTTTTTTTCCACCAGTATATACAATAACACGTTTTCTTTATCTTAAACATTATCGTTTTGTCTCATTTAACGAGAGATCCATCACTCTTGTCTTTCTATTTCAAAATACACGAGTAGTTTATGCATATTGCATAATGTTTTAAAAAAATCCAAAGTATTGTTTTCATCGTGATATGACTGCGATAATTCTACCATCATTTTATTGTTCGGTTAGCCCTACCATTACGAAAATGAAAAATTGTAATTGCTACGTTCGATGTGAAATGCATTGGTTTGAAGTATTGAAACGAGATAACTATTCGAGTTGAGTTTAGTCATCTTGTTTCATTATTTCGGTATTGAATCGTCATCTACTACTGGATTCATTATAAAATGCAACAGCTACCGCTAAATATCTCATGAACTCGATTAAATATCCCTAGATAAATAAGATGCAAAGGTGAGACGCGTAAAAAATGATAGAAAAATCTAGAGCTTTCTTTACATTACTAAATATATTTGTTCAACTCCACGTTGTTAACTCCACGTAAATTAATTCAACTGTTCGTTGAATAAAAATTTATAAAACCGTTCGTAATGAAGTCTTTTTAATAAAAATTAGGAGATCCAAAACAAAAAGCTTCCATTTGTGCCGATGTTACGGACCCACGAGGTGTTATCGCCCTTCATCAGGGCAATAATTTATTCTTAATAATCCATTAGTTGTTCATGGAATCTCGACAGATTTTTTCACGTTTTTTTCTTGAATTTGTGTATGTAATGTAATTTCTCAGAGAAAGCGTCAGATTTTTCTATAATTTTTTTCATCCGTGGAATAACGAAAAACTCATGAGGAAGTTATGCTACAACTCGAGGCCGATTTCATTTTCATATCGATTCAAATGAAGTAGCTTATTTCTTCAAAAACCTTAATACGATACTATCGTTATATTTATTGGACAGAGGCAGTGTCAATTAGCCGTTGGGACCTTCCAGGCCATACCTTACATTCTAAATTAATCGTTATCATTGCATAGAGCAACTTGTCACCAGTGAAGTGGTGAAACCAGAGACCCATTCACGTCTCATTAAATGCTGAATTTACCAGAAAAACCCAGCGAATTCGCTAAAAAATTCGGTAGCTTCATCCATTAAATCTCTTCTCGCGTGATGTCCTGTTTCCCACTGGTCACCTGTACTTACAGACAGCTATCAACCACAATTTCCCCAATCTTTAATACAACATCATCGAAGGTTGGTCTCTCCCTGGGATCCTTCGACCAGCACTTGTCCTGCAGCTCCTGGAGAGCAGGTGGTGCAGCCTTGTGGGCCTTCCACTCTAGGGAGCCCCCCTTCAACAGCGTCAAAACAGTCTCATCATTGAATTTGTTGAAGGGCAGCTCACCCTGATGAAATATCTCCCAAACGAGACAGGAGAACGAGTACACATCACTCTTCGTCGAGTACTCGTCCTCGTAAACGGCCTCGTAAGGCAGCCACCTCAGTGGAATCACCTGATTATTATGTTTAGTGTACTCCTGCTGATAGGGCTCCTTAGTCATGCTGGTCATGGATATCTTGAGGCTCAAATTGCTGGCAATGAGGCAATTTCTCGCAGCAATATCCTTGTGCACCAGTCGATTATCAGCCAAATGCTTGAGCCCATTGGCAGCCTGACTGGCCAGCGCCAAAATCTGGGCGACAGAGAGCTGTGGAGCCCTGGCCTTGGCCTCCAGCGTCGAATTGCCAGTCTCCTCCTTCCTCGAGGCCACCAAAAACTGCTTCAACTCACCCCAATCTGTGTACTCCAGTATCATGTAGTCCGGCTCGCCCTCCCTGCACAGACCCACCAACTTCGCCACATTCTCATGATTCAACTTGTGAAAGAGATCCAGGTGCCTCTTAAACTCCTGCAGAACGGTCTCATCCTTGGTGTTGAGTAGGCTCTTCACCATGACAATCTGCTCCTTCTCGGAGTCCACTTGGTACCTAGTGGAGAACACTTCGCCAAATTCCCCTCGACCCAGTGGCTTAAGGTCCCCCAGGTTGGCCCGGGATATCGCGAGTTTGTCGTAACTGCTCTTGGACTTTCTCGAGTGATTGCTGCTCTGACTCTGCGCTGTCTCGCCACCATCGCTCCTGTGGGAGTCCCTGTTGTCCTTCTTCTTGCTGTTCGCCCCTTTGTGGTTCATCTCCTTGAGCTCTGTCTGCTCCTCGTGAACGTCACCATTCTCAAGCTTGTCGTCAGCCTGCTCCTGCAGGTACTGCTGCTTCCTCCTGCGTCTTCTGTATCTGCAGTACAGCATTAGACCTATCACCAGGACCATGTAGGCAGCAGCAACACTCAGGGTTATTGTCACTGTCTTTGTCATCATGGAGCCATCGTAGTTCTCCATGTCCATGTCGTATCTCGATTCGTCTCTTGGCTTCACTATCAACTGGACTTCAATTCGCTTGAGACCTCCACTGTTGCCAGCTGTGCAGCCGTACTGGCCGGCGTCCGTCATGAAGGCCTCTCTGATGTACAGGGAGCCATTGCCAAGCACTTGGGATCTTTCCCCCAAATTTCCAAGCTTCGAGTTCTTGTCCCAGTGGATCTGCGGTGTTGGCTTGCCCGTTGCCACACACTCAAGCAGAACCGGCGTTCCCTCCAGGACAAATGTCGGATCCTGGGGGAGTCGCTTGAACTGGGGGGCTATCACCACCTCAATGTCAATTGTGTGGTTGATCGAGCCCTGGGCATTCGTTGCCATGCAGATGTACTGGCCCTTGTCACTCTCGACAACACCGTTGAAGTGCAGGGTGCCATTTATGTCTTGAATGTGCTCCGGGAATTTATCACCGCAACCGTATTTCATCCATTTTACCGTCGGATTGGTGGAGCCCTGGGCCTTGCAGTATACCTTCGCTGTGGAGTTCAATTCCAGTTTTTTGTCGACAGGAGGGGGCGAGAATTTCAGTTTCTCTTGGATACTCACTACTGATGGCTCTGAGCGGATGCTTGGAAAGCCTTTTGTCTGGATTTCGCAGGTGTAGGTGCCCCTGTCTGAGAGGGATATCGACTTGAAGTGAAGGGTCACGTTGCCGTTGTGATTTGTCATTCTGTATCTGGTGGGGCCACCCGTCTCTTTCAGGGGCTCTGAGTCCTTCAGCCATTGGGCTGATGTCACTGGGGGTGGCAGACCGGAGTAGGTGCAGGACAGCGTCACTGGATCACTCTCCATTACTGATGAGGACTTTGGGGATGTGTGGAGGGTCGAGGGGGTGGAGACGATCACTTGGACGAGGATCTCGGTGGTGCCTGACAGGTTCTCCGCAACGCAGGTGTAGTTACCGTTGTCCTCGGGGCTTCGGGCTTTTGAGATTATCAGGGTGTTGTCTTGGGTGCGGACTGCACCGCTGTCGCTGATTATGTGGCCTCGGGGGTCGCGCCAGAATATTCGGGGGGACGGTAAACCTCGGGGCTCCAGGCAGCTGACCTGGAGCTCCTGGTCTTGGCCGACTATTGCCTGCTGGCTCGGCAGGGATGGCTCGAAACTCGCGTCCGTCAGGTTTTTAATGACTGAAACAGGGGTTTGGCATTCAGATATTTTTTCTTCGGCTGGGGTTGGAGTTCTAGGAGAGGGCACACGGACGAAAACATTTAATTGAAACACCTATCCAATTCGGTGGGTAATTGTATTGGATTTCTATTGAACTGTTCTATTAGTTTTGGCCGATTCTATTAAAATGTTCAATAGACAATATTCAGTAGATAATGTCAATAGAATTCTATTTTTCTGTATGACTTATTCTAGGGATATAGTTTCTGTAGAATTTCATCGGCTCAAATTTTTTAAACTTTTTCGTTTGATTTTCTTGATGAGAAGAGAAGAAAAATAGAATGAAAAAAATTGAAAATTTGAGTCGAGCAAATTCTATAGAAAATATATGAAAAGAATAAGTTGTAGAGAAAAATTGAATTCGATAGGCTTTTCTAGTAACTTTTTTCGTGCGTGCAGTGATTTATGCGTATTATTTTTTATCATTGTGCATGTTATTTTGATGCTTATTGTTATTTGTTTATTTATTATAAATTTATTATTTGTTCTCTGAAAAATTCTATTGCAGTTCTGGTTGGAATTTCTGAGAATTCTCTTGAAGTTTTGTTAGAATTCTATGAAAATATTCTATTTGTTTTTGAAACTTTAGAGTGTCAGTTTGTTGAGAGATATTTAATAGAAAAAAGTCGGGAGAATTTAGTTCATCTGTTGACTTTTTCTTATTGAATATCCAATATAATCAAAAATCCTATAAAAACCTACAGAATTCCAATAGAATTTTCTAGCGAATTCGCGAGGTTTTCTATTGAATTTTTTCATGCGTGTGGTATTTTTTTTTTAAGACAATTACAAATTACAATGATTATTTATTATTTATTATTTATTATTATTGATTATAAATTATTACTTGTCCTTTTCAGGACAAGTATTGATGATAATCCTGTTCTTACCAATCATACTCACATGCAATATAAAGCTCAGCCGTGTAAATCTGTCTCGTCTCGTCCCTGACACCATGACAAGCATAGATACCCTGATCGCGTTGTTCAACAGAGCGCAGCAACAAAGTGCCATTATCAAAAATCACTCGTTCCTCGTCATCAACGAGGGGGCCATTATCGTTGAAAAACCACTCAATTCTATCAGCATCTTCGTACATACAGTGAAACGACGTTGATTCACCGCGTTTCACTATGAGATTCTGGGGCACAACTTTTATTGTTGCTGTCTCATTCGACGGTATTACCAGTGGAAAGCTCTCCTTAATTAACGAATAGCCCGCTTCGTTCTTCGCTTTGCACGTGTACACTCCACTGTCTTGGGAATTTGCATTGTGAATTGATAATTTTCGCTTCTTTTTCGTCTCAATCCTTCCATCAGCCATTACCAAGCTGTGGGTATTCCTGGGGGAGAGGTGATTAAATTTAATGATCAATTATTTTTATCATATGTGTTGTTCTAATTACTGATTGATTCAATTGCCGAGGAGGCATTTTATTAATTTTTTTTACTCACTTGTACCACTCGTATTTCATTTCTCCGGAACCGTCGACGTGACAGCGTAATTCAATTTCACTACCCAGTCGCACTAACGATGGAAACTTGGGTGATTCCAGGACAACACTCGCTTCACTTATCCCTGGAAATAGAGGGAAAGCCGTTGATGAAAAAATTCTGTAATTATTTATATGAATTATATAACAATTCGTACAATTTAGATTCAAGTCGTTTTAGCTCAGCTGAGTTTTTGAGGATTATCTCGGAATCTGAGGCAGATAGCAAAATTTTCATTGGGACCTTTTTCGTAGCCCTTAATGTGCTCTACAAAAAAGATTATAACGAAAAATTCTCTATCTGCCTTGCATTTCGAGATATTCATGATTGTCTGACGCAATAATTTATTTTCATCAATCGTCATTTGAAGAAAAATGAAAAAAAAATTAGTCAATTGTTCAATGCATTATTGACATTTTAAAACATGTCCAAGTGCCCATATTGCCCCACTCTTCTTTACTTCTTTTTATTTTTTAAATTATAATCATTCGTATTTTCATGAGTGTTCTCCTCGTTTCAATTAACCACTGAATATTTTGGTAAGAAAATAAGGAAATTTCATCGTTTGTATTATCACCCTCAACTCGAAATCTACATGAAAAATCAAACAACAGTATAGCGTTCATATCTTTCATTTCCCCTCGATCCTTGAACTCAACCCAGTCTTCTCAGTGTCTCGGCTATTCGGATAACTTGTGTTTTAGATATATAAATGAACCGAGAGATCAAAGACACCAAAGGGGGCACGAAAAACCAGCTGGAGGGGTTTATTTTTATCATTCCTCAACATCCACCCAATGTTTATTGTTGCCATCCGTTCAAAGGTTTTTTTTTCTCTCTTCTTCAATTTGTGCCTTCCATGAGAAGTCGATCACGAAGTGTTTCACTCTATGAGTAATTTTGAATGCTGATTCCGGCTAATCGAAGCTATTATTAATGTGAGAGTAATTCCATGGATATTATTTCTCCCCCTAATTTTTTTCATATTTTTACTTCCGAGTGGAAGCTTTGCAATCACATAAGTTTAGGTTTATAATTTTTCGTGTTGGGGTAACTAAATATGGCCTGAAAAGTCAGGATATGCGATTTTTAAATATGATTCATTGATATAAATTAAAATTATATTTTTATACAGATTCGAAATTCTGATATTTTTCCAAAAATCAATTTTTCAACGATCGCTCAGAACATTGCCATCAAAATGGAATTAATCTTTACTTAAAAAATTGATAACAATACCCTTTTGATTCCATCGTTTCGTTTCGTTTCGAGAAAATTCGTCTGCATGTAGAATCATATTATTAATGTGAGAGTAATTCCATGGATATTATTTCTCCCCCTAATTTTTTTCATATTTTTACTTCCGAGTGGAAGCTTTGCAATCACATAAGTTTAGGTTTATAATTTTTCGTGTTGGGGTAACTAAATATGGCCTGAAAAGTCAGGATATGCGATTTTTAAATATGATTCATTGATATAAATTAAAATTATATTTTTATACAGATTCGAAATTCTGATATTTTTCCAAAAATCAATTTTTCAACGATCGCTCAGAACATTGCCATCAAAATGGAATTAATCTTTACTTAAAAAATTGATAACAATACCCTTTTGATTCCATCGTTTCGTTTCGTTTCGAGAAAATCCGTCTCAATGTAGAATCATTTGACAAAACGAAATAATCCGCAAAATTTTGATGGCATTTCAATTGACGATAGTACTATAACACGAAAAAAATAGAAGAGAATAGTGAGGTAAGAACTGAAAAAGCCCATTCGTAAGCCAATTGCCAATTCATTAGCAACAATAAACTCTTAAATGATGAACTCATTAAATAGTAAACTCATTTATTATAAAAAAATGCAACTAACCACTTGTCTCGTATTTTTATTATTACTCCATCTCCTCGAAATTGTCTCGCGGTTACTCAAGGACGAGGACTGGGGGAAGTTGAGCTTTTCGCAACAGTGATTTTTACGTTGATATGTCCTCATATATGTATATCTTCATGCTTCGTATAGCCAGTGTCAAGCATGCAAATAAACCAGCAAAAACCGAGGGAGAGAGAAAAAAACAGTGTTCCCACTTATTTTTTTTTTGTGTCATTATACAACTCCTGACTACCATTCTCCCCCGTCAATGAGAGAGATCAGTTCCAGGGGAAAACACCAAGATATGCCCAGGGTCGCTTGGAACACTACTCACTTCGAGGGAGGGGGACTGCTCTGGTTGCTATGGGAACGGTTCCAGAGTGGTATGTAGAGGAAAAAAAAAGAAAGGAGAGATATGAAGACAGAACGAGGGGGAGAGAGAAGGAGATGGTTGGGATAAGGGTGGAGGGAGGCCGACGGTCGATGCGAATACACCATAAAGTTTTATGGCCTTCCTCAAACCCCCTCCCACCACCGGCCAGATGTACATCTGATTTTGATTCTGTATTTCGTCAGGAAAAATTGGCAGGAGGAGAACGATGACGGGGTATTTGTCAATAGTTGGACTCGTGGAAGTGAGATGAATCAGTTGGAGGTGCCCCTCGTCTTCGGATGTCGTAAACAGATTCATTTCAATAGAACAATCCGATGATATGCGCGCTTGAACGAATTTCACTGGAAAACATTGCCCATTCGGTGGGTAATTCTGGTGGATTCAATAGGCGGTTCTCTTGAAATCGTCCAACTGTTTCCACAGAACTTTTTTTATTGAGAGGTTTTATGTAGGAGTTGAGAAAATTTGAGGGAAAAAATTGGAAAAATTTTGACGAGGAATTTTTGTAGGAAATAATAATAATCAATATAATGAGTTGTTTCGGCCCATAACTGATAGAGAATTTAATGATAGTATTTTTTTATTTAATGTTAGAGCGCTTTTTATACCATGAAGACAATTATGTAATTCCTTTCTTGGAAAAATCTTCATTTTTTTTCTATTTTTTTAATGTTTTACATGCTACTGAGTGGAGCAAAAACAAAAATTGAAAAAAAATTTCTTTTGATATAAAAGAAATCATCGAAATAATCACATTGTAATGATCAAATCCGAGAGTCACTGAGTGACCGTAATTTAGGGTGAAAACTAGATATATTACGTTAATTTTTTGATAGACCAGTTAAAAAAAATTTAAATAACGTAAATATTCTGTTGTAGTTGTGAATAAAAAGAGGGTTTAAAAAAATAGAAAATTTAATAGAAATCCAATAGAATTTATTTTATAGCAAAAAGTAGTAAAATTTTTTATACAACTTTTTCTATTGAGTCATTTTCTATAGGAATTCTATAGAAACTAAGGAAATTAAACGAAAAACTTGGAAAACTTGACCCGAAGAATTTCTATAGAAAATATCCCAGTCCAATAAATTGTACAGAAAAATTCAATTCTCTTTATTTTTCTATAGAATACTGTCCATTGAAAATTGCTATTGAAGTATTTTCTACAGAAAATCTATAGAGACTAAAAAAAAACAAAATTTATAGAAAAATTTGATCCAACGAATTTCTGCAAAAAATATCTCAATAAAAAATAAATATATACAAATTGTATAGAAAAATCGAATTCTATTAATTTATTCTATGGAATATTGTCCATTGAAAATTGCTATTGAAGTATTTTCTACAGAAAATCTATAGAGACTAAAAAAAAACAAAATTTATAGAAAAATTTGATCCAACGAATTTCCGCAAAAAATGTCTCAATAAAAAATGAATATAAATATATACAAATTGTATAGAAAAATCGAATTCTATTAATTTATTCTATAGAATGTTTACCATTGAACATTGCTACTGGAACCAAACGGGCGTAATTTCTCAATAGAATCGGCCGAAAATATAAAAAATTCAATAGAAATCCAATAGAATTTTTTCTGTGAAATTCTTTCGTACGTATTCACGTGGCATTGTCACTCTACAGATTAATTTTCAAATAACTTACATTGCACGTCGATTTTAGCTGGTGAACTCTCGATAGTGTTTCCACTCGGCTCATGATAAGCAACACAAACAAAGTTTCCACTGTCTAGAATCCTATTGACTCGAGTGATGTAGAGATCACTGTCAACTTGATGTCTTCGTGGACTGGGTGCCAGGGTCTGTCCATCGAGTTTCCATGAATAATTGACACCAAGTCTGGGCTGTGTCTCACATCGTAAACGCACGGGTGATCCCTCTATCACTGAATGGTCCGCGGGACTCACGGTGAAGGATAAACCGTCCTCCTGGCCGTGACCGAAGTTTCCTGGAATCATTGGAAGAGAAAAAAAAATTTTTTTCGGCCCAGTCTTTGAGGAATTCGTGGGAATTTCATGGGCTCTCCTATCGATAATTTAATTTCGAGTTTATGACGCTGAAGTTGGCGAAAAAAAATCGATTCAGACGAATCTGGGCGTGTGCACATATTTTTAAGTGATCACGCAGGAAAAAATCAACAGAAAACCTAGCGAATTCGCTAGAAAATTCTATAGAATTTCTATTGGAATTTCTGTAGGGATTCTATTGGAAAATTCTACTTGTTTTTTGCGCCGATTCTATTGCATTTTTCATAGGAAAAAGTCAATATATTTTGAATTTCTCTTCGAATTTTTTTCTTGAGATTTTTTTTTCAGAAAATTGATGCCCGAGCATTCTTATAGAAAAAATCTCAAGAGAAAAATTCAAGCAAAAATTACAAATTTGAATATCCAATAAAATTTGCGCAAAAGACAAATAGAATATTTCTATAGAATTCCAACAGAATTTTCTAGCGAATTCGCTACGTTTTCTATTGAAATCCTATTGAAATTTTCTCCTTGTTTTTTGCGCCGATTCGATTGCATTTTTGATAGAAAAAAGTCAATATATTTTGAATTTCTCTTCGAATTTTTCTCTTGAGATTTTTTTCATTAGAAAATTGATGCCCAATCATTCTTATAGAAAAAATCTCAAGAGAAAAATTCAAGTAAAAATTCCAAATTTGAATATCCAATAGAATTTGCGCAAAAGACAAATAGAATATCTCAATAGAAATCCAATTGAAATCCTATAGAAACCCCACAGACTTCCTATAGAATTTTCTAGCGAATTCGCTAGGCTTTCTATTAAATTTTTTCATACGTAGACTCAGCTCTAGACTGAGTTTTCGAGGAATATCTCCGAATCTAAGGCAGCTAGCGAAATTTTCATAATAACATTTTTTGTAGCTCTCAATTCGCTCTCCAAAAAAGGTTCACACAAAAATTCAGCTACCTGCCTTGGATTCCGAGATATTCATTGAAAACTGAGGGATAATCAAACGACTTGGCTTCGTTCCTGAATTAAATAAATCACTGATTAGGAATGTCTTATCTATCTCGGAGGATGAACATCCTCGAGCCGGAAATGGCGCATCCCCTGATAATGTCCGGTCCTATCAGCGAGTCTGCAGCTCCCTCATGGATTTTTTTTCTCATGAAAGCCATCGAAAAAATTTAATCAACAAACATGCTCTTCGCAGATCACAACGGGACAGGAAAAAAATCCACGATCTGAATTCATTTCTCTCGGTGTTTGTGCCCCTCATTCCAGTCCAAGTTACTGAATAACGTATTTGTAAACCTAATGCTGAGGGAGGTGGAGAAAAAAACTGGATACGAAACGGTTGGAACAAAGAAGCTTTAGTAGTACTTGGGGCCCATGTGCGTGAAAAAAACGCGAAGGGAGCCCAGGAAACGAAAAAGAAGACGTGGAGAAACGGAGGAATGGAAAATAAAGGATTGGCCAATGACGTTAGCCGTGACCATGGGTTCCCACCCCCTTCCGACCCCATTATTCGCAAATTTTTTTTTATGACGTGCTGCCTCTGGCCGGCTTTTTATTCCATCAGAGTGGACTTATTATGAATAACTGGTGTACCTGGTTGGGACTAATATCGGGTTTCTAATCCTCTGAAATGTCTGCCAACATCTCTATGGGGAGAAAATCCCTTGAAAATGCGGAATTAACGAACAAAAAGATTTTGTTCTCTGGGTGAATAGATTTTAGTGGAAGATGTTTTATGTTTTCTTCTGAAGCAGCGTGACAAAATTTTACAGAAAAACCTAGCGCTTTTTCTGGGAGATTGTATTGAATTTATTTTTGAATTCTTTGAGAATTCGCTCGAAGGTTTATTAGAATTCTGTGAAAAAATCTATTTGCCATTTTGAGCCAAGAAAAAAAGTTGGGAAAATCGCAGTGGAATGAGTTATGTAGAACCATCGTCTAGAGATATTTTCTACAAATGAATAGATATTTCAAAATGTGGGGGAGGTTGCTGAATTTTCAATGGAAATGGCCCAAAAAATATTTGAATATTGAAATGTTCAATGGAAATTATTTAACCGAAAAAGTCAATTCAATAGAATTTGATTTTTCTATACAATTTATTCTCTTCTCATATTTTCTGTAGAATTTCCTCGGCTCAAATTTTCCCAATTTTTTCATGCTAAGAAAATTAAAGAAAAAAAATTAATATCTCAATAGAATAAGTTTTACAGAAAAATTAAATTTTTTTGACTTTTTCTATAGAATTTCCTCGGCTCCAATTTTCCAAGTTTCTCCATGCCATTTTTCTTTTCTTCTCACCAAAAAAATTAAAGAAAAAAAATTTAATATCTCAATAGAATGTTTTACAGAAAAATCAAATTCTTTCAACTTTTTCTATAGAATCTCCTCGGATCAAATTTTCCAAGTTTTTTTTATGCAATTTTTTTCTTCATCTCATCAAGAAAATTGAAAAATAAAATTTCAATATCTCAGTAGAATAAATTTTACAGAAAATCAAATTCTTTTGACTTTTTCTATAGAATTTCCTCGGCTCCAATTTTCCAAATTTTTTCATGCCATTTTCTTGTCTCCTCACCAAGAAAATTAAAGAAAAAAAAATTAATATCTCAATAGAATACGTTTTACAGAATAATTTAATTCTTTCAACTTTTTCTATAGAATATTTCAATAGAAATCTAACAGAATTCTCTACCGAATTCGCTGTTTTTCTAATTTGTCATCCCTGAAATTTTCGGAGCAGACCGAATAACTCATCACAATTATCCATAATAATTACCCCCATTACCCAATAAATAACCACAATTATTAAATTATCAAAATCAATAGAAAATAATTGAGCATAAAGAGCCGGCTGAATGACTCCGAAAGTGATCTTCAGACAAGCCCCGAATGATTCATCCCCCCGCCGCCGGAAATATGACCGGGCGCCGTGAACCGAAAACCCTTTGAGCCGTCACCTGAGATTATACCCATGCATCAAATCGATACCAAGAACCGGGGATTACAATTACTCCCGCGAGATAATTCCCATCGCAACGAGAGCAGTCACTCACCCAGCAGTAGAAATATCAGGGATGGAAGAAACAAGTTCATTCTGCGGCAATTCCCTCCTCTCGGGTCTTCGAAAATCGAAATTTCAAGATACAAAAAACATAGATGAGAAAGAGCGCTTGTATTTTCCGTCACATCACTGAAAAATTAACTTGGCACATGTAGATATTTCATAGAGTCAACGGCCTGCGATTGAACGATTGCGGTGGAGGTAGACGAAGGAAAGGGACGCGCAGTACTGAAGTAACGCTTGGCGGTTTGGCCCTGTACAGTTTCCACTTGTCTGGCAAGCCCGAGAGGCTCTCCCTGCCTTCGTCGGTTATATCCGATACTTTCCGACCCCTACTTCGGCGCCGTTGCTAACTGACTGGGGTGGACGGCCTGCCAATTTGTCTGGAGGAGGGGGAACGAACCCAGGGGATCCCGGAGTTTGAGTTTTCTTCGATAAATAGTTAAACTTTTTTATCAACTGTTGGTGCACTAGCGTTTAGCTACAATTCACATTAGTTTTTATCCCTCATCAATTCCTGAGGAAATTTACGATCTTTTAAGCTATTTTGTGAGTACTCAGAGGTCGCTTTTTAGCTAAATTTCAACTTAACTCTTAGTTAACAGCTACATTAACTTTTAGCTAAAATTTCCATTCGTTTTTAGCTAAAATCTACATTAATTTTTAGCGCAATTATATTTTTTTGGGATTTCTCGTAAATTTGAGGATTTAACCTCCTGAATCCAATTGCATTCAATTCCTGAGGAAATTTAAGATCTTTTAAGCTATTTCGGAGTACTCAGAGGTCGCTTTTTAGCTAAATTTCAACTTAACTCTTAGCTAACAGCTACATTAACTTTTAGCTAAAATTTCCATTCGTTTTTTGCTAAAATCCACATTAATCTTTAGCTCAATTATATTTTTTTGGGATTTCTCGTAAATTAGAGGATTTAACCTCCTGAATCCAATTGCATTCAATTCCTGAGGAAATTTACGATCTTTTAAGCTATTTTGGAGTACTCAGAGGTCGCTTTTTAGCTAAATTTCAACTTTAACTCTTAGCTAACAGCTACATTAACTTTTAGCTAAAATTTCCATTCGTTTTTAGCTAAAATCCACATTAATTTTTAGCTCAATTATATTTTTTTGGGATTTCTCGTAAATTAGAGGATTTAACCTCCTGAATCCAATTGCATTCAATTCCTGAGGAAATTTACGATCTTTTAAGCTATTTTGGAATACTCAGAGGTCGCTCTTTAGCTAAATTTCAACTTAACACTTAGCTTACAGCCACATCAACATTTAGCTAAAATTTACATTAACTTTTAGCTAATCTTCATGAATTTTCAGCTAAACTCCACATTGACCTTCACTTAATATCCACATTAACTTTGAGCTAATATTCATTATTATCTCAATTCAATTTTTTTGAAGATTTCTCGAAAACTAAGGGACTTAGCCCCCCGAATCCAATTGCATTAAACTCCTCAGAAAATTAACGATCCTGCATGCCATTGAAACAAAGACCCGCTGCATCCGCCAGTGGCTAGAAAAAATAATTCATGAAATAACAACTTCATCATCTCTTTCAAACGTTATTTTATTAGGAATTCCAATATACCATAATTGACTGCAATCCATCATTCAAAAAGGAATCAATCGCATAATGACTCATATGAAAAACTATCTAATCATAATCATCCCTCGAATAAAAACACTACAACAAGTCTTCCATTTCCTGCATAAATTGCATGTACGCATCGTCCTTGGTTTTAGGTTGTGACGACCTGGCTGAATGAATCTCGGGTATTCTGTCCGGTAACCTGGAGACAATGCTGTTACCTGTCTTCTTTTTATCTTCGCGCTTGACTCTGAGAGATGTCGGCAGAAATCTCGTGACATCTGCAGCTAGATTTCTTATCTGGGGTTTGGCCTCGATCGTTGTGGAGCTCTTCCCGTCCTTTTCGTTTCTATTTATGAGCTGGGGCGCAGCTGATAGTACATTGGGTTGCTTCGCTTGAATGGCATTGCCACTCGCAACGGAGTGCATGTGCGAATTTGAGAGATTTGGAATGCCCGAGAGATTGTGAATCTGCATTTGAAGGGGTGGCGGCATGCGGGGCATGCTTGGGGGCCCTGGTCGAAGTAATCGAGGCATTCCTGGTGGTGGCCCTGATGCAGTGGAGAAAAAATTAGATACAGCACGTGTGAAAAAATTTTATAGAAAAATCGGGGGAAGTCGAGGGACATTCTATTGGATTTTTGTTCAACTTTGGGATAAGTTTGGCCGAATAATTGGAATTTTAATTTTAATGAAACAATAGGGAACTTGCATGATTTTTTTTCAATTAGTTAATTAATTAATTTTTTGTTTAATCAATTTTTTTCATGTTTGGGACCTGAATAATTCATTTTTTATTCACCCTCGAAATATTGCTCATTAATTAATAATTAATTGGTAAAAGTTGAAGATTTCAAAGGCTTTAGAATCGCTAGTGACGTCAGACAGACGGTCGAGTGCTGAACCAATCAGAATGGCTCGGGCCGACCTAACCCAATCTTGAGGTGCGCCTCGGCCAATGGAGGACGACAACTCCCCACTCTCTTCTCCTTAGACCAATGAAGTGTTACCTAATCGGCTTCATGACGCCATGACCGAAAAATTGCCATCGAAATTGACCAATTTTCAATTAATTATCAAAAGACATTCTGGCAATATACTTCCATAATTTTCGACGTTGAGCTGTCCATGTGTTATGAGGAATGCATAAGGGAATTCGAAAAAATTGAGCTTCACCCAAGTTTCCTATTCTCAAAATTCATAATGAAGATAATTCAAAAACCCCAAAGTATTTATTTCAAGAACCAAAATGTTCTGAAAAAGTCCTCGTAAAATTCTTAAACTTGAGAAAATTTTGTAGGGGACGGTGGGGAAAAATGAAACACGGGGCAAAATGAAACAGCAAGAAAATCTTGTGATCTAAGGGAGATAGAACGATTTTCATGAAAACCTTTTTTGTAGAGAATTTTACAAGCTACAAAAAAGGTCCTCTTCAAAAATGTCCTATCTCCTTTAGATGACGAGATTTTCCCACTGTTTCATTTTGGCCCGTGTTTCATTTTGCCCCATGCTCCCCTAAATAAATTCCAAATAATTCCACATTTATCTCACAAATGTCTTCAGGAAGAAAACAAGAAATTGAGTCCATAGAGAATGAAATTGCCACCGAAAAACGTTTTTTGACGTTCTCCCATCGCAAATAATTTTCGTAAAAAAACGAATAATTTCAAATTAAAAAAAATGAGTTGGTAATCACCTGGTGGAAGTCGCAGTCCCATCCTGGGCGGTGGTGGTGGTGGCATTCGCAGATGCATGGGAGGAGGTGGTGGACGATACATCAAAGGTGGTGGAGGCATGCCCATCGGTGGCATTCCATGCTGCTGTTGCAGATGTATCGTAGACTGTTGAGAGCCCTGAGAGGATCGACTGGCCTCCGAGGACGCCTCAGCAGCTTCAGTCTTCTTATTCTCCTGTCCATTATTGACCTTCGAAGACTTTCCATCGGTGTCGGCATCCAGTAGGGACAGCCTGGCGTTCAGATCCTGCGCTCTCTCGGTCTCCCTCTTCTTGTGGACGACCTCCATCTCCCTCATGAACTGGTCTATGTCCTGTCCAGCCATCGCCAACATCTTCTGTTGCAATGTCGTCGGCTTGACTTTCTCCAGTTCCCTCTCCTGACCCTTTTCCTTCTGGGAATTTTGCTCCTTCTCTGATGACGATTTATTCTCGTCTTTGTCGTCTGCGAATCTTATTGTTCGAGACTTCTGGGATGAAGTTATGGACTGGAATTGTGAGATTTAGGGGAGCTCAATGAATAATTTTAGGGAATTTCATGGATATTGAGTCCAGATTAATTAGAAAAGTGACAGAAAGACAATTTAACTTGACAATTAATTTCTTCACTGAATTCATTCAATTTATGATTAATAAGAATTATAAATTATTAATTCAATTAATTATTCTATAATTTCTCTTCACTGTCAATAAACTGTTGACAATTTAAACAGATGAATTGACGTAAAAATACACTGAAAGAAATTATTTATTCGAATTAACTGAACATTATTTGAATCAAGTGAATGAATTAATTGTCGTTAACATGCACAATTCTTCATTTTGATGAGACGAATCGTTTGATTCTACTACAGGATTTTATCTAATTAATTATTCATCATTTATTTAACGTTATTTCAACATTTTCATTCAAATAAACCCACGAATTTATCAATTCCCAACAAAAATAGTATTGGACGAATAAAAAAATTGAGAAATGAAAATTTTTAACGGAATATTTTGAAGAATGGGACGTAATCAGCTCCAACTTGGGATGGAATTCACTCACCTTATCTGACGACTCCTCATCCTCACCGGCAATGTCAGGTGGTGGATATGGAGGTACCCCTGGAGGTTCTTTACTAGGAGCCAGGATGGACACTGTTGTTGCAGCAGAGTAGACACTAGTTTTCTTGAGAATACTGGGCGGTATGGGGATGGCCATCAACGGGTGGTGCTGCGGTATGTAGTGGGAATGTGGAGGGTAGATGTGGGCTGGGGGCTGGGGCAGGTCGGGCAGGGGAATCTGTGATGTCATGGCTCCTGAAAGAATTTTTACTACAATTTATTCGTTCATTTATTCAATTCCAGAAAATTCTTGTTAATTAGACAATTCTTTTACATTTCTACTGAACTTTCTATTAATTTTTGGCCAATTCTATTGGAATGAATTCGATTTTCTGTAGAATTTCCTCGATTAAAAATTTCCAAGTTTCTTTGGTTGATTTTTTCGATGAAAGGAAAAGAAAAATGGAGTGAAAAAAAATGGAAAATTGGAGTTGAGGAAATTCTGTTGAAAATAGCTCAGAGTCAGAGACATTTCGTGATGATATGGATTTATTTTATCACCTGGATATATCCTGGACATGTCAGTATTCGGCGATGGCAGTGGAATCTCGTCGACCTGGACCTGTTGAGCATGTTTGACAGCCTCGAAATAAGACACCAGATCAATTCGTCTTCTTTCGTACTGAATCAACTGCTCTTTCAACTCTGCCCACTTCTCGTGATCGTCTTTGGCCTGAAATGTGTGTATTTCTGTGAGAAATCTTTGCCTCATTTTTTATCTTATTTATTTACAATAAAATATTGTTTTAAACGATCTTTCATCGATCTTTCATCGACAATATCTCCTGATCAAATGGTGCGATTTGAATTACTCACGTCTCATTTTTTAATTTAAAAAAGTATCTTGAAAATGAAAAAAAAAATTGGGAAATTTCACTCTGCCATTCTCGAGTGAAAAATTATGAATCATCAATGGGATTTGATTATTCGAGCATTTTATTTCGATGAAATTTCTAATTACTACTTACATACATTTTCAGCACTCGATCTAAAGTCTCCTTGAGCTTTTTCCGTTTATCTTTCAGCACTTTCTCGTTGAGAGGCGGTGGCTGCATGACGTTATACTCTGGAAATAATGAAAATTGTAGGAGAATTTAGGGAGACTCGTGGGCTATTGTCTTACCCATTTGATCAATCTTCTCCATTTCCTCTATGATTTGGGCTGGATCCTTGCCCTTCAGCACTGCTGCCCTCACCAGTTGACGTTGCTTCTTGTTTTTCTTGAGTTCCTTCTTGCGAGCTTCCTTACCTGTCAGCCAAAAATAATCCCACAAATGCAATAGTCGTATTTCAATAGAGTAAGTTGCATTGAAAAAGCCAATTCTGTTGATTTTTTTCTATAGAATATTTTCCATTAAACATTTCTATTGAACTATAACTCAAAAAACTGCGGAATTCTTGAATAGGATCCGCCAAAAACGAATAGAAACCCAATGAAATTTTCAAGCAATTCTCTTTTTATGGAAAAAATGTCCGACAGACAGTTTTTTCATTTAAAAAAATATAACAAAATGTTTAAAAAATTTGAGCTCAAGAATTTCTACAAAAAAATATCTTAATAGAATAAATTGTATAGAAAAATTAGATTCTATTCATTTTTTTCTATTGGATATTTTGCATTAAACATTTCTGTTGAAATAAAACTCAAAAAACTGCAGAATTTTTTAACAGGATCCCCCAAAAACTGGTAGATACCCAATTAAATTTTCAAGCAATTCTCTTTTTATAGAAAAAAATGAAATGAGTGGCTACTCCTCTTCTCATAAAAAAATACAAATAATACAAAAATACAAACAAAACGTTTAAAAAATTTGAGCCCAAGAATTTCTACAAAAAAATATCTTACTACAATAAATTCTATAGAAAAATTGCATTCTATTGATTTTTTTTACAGAATGTTTTCCATAAAACATTCCTGTTGAAATAAAACTCAAAAAACTGCGGAATTCTTCAATAGAATGCACCGAAAACTAATAGAAATCCAATAGAAGTTTCCAGCAATTTTCTTTTTGTAGGAAATGTCCAATAGACACTGTTTTCATTAAAAAAATACAACGAAACGTTTACAAAAACTGAGCCCAAGAATTTTAACAAAAAAATATTTTACTAGCATAAATTCTGTAGAAAAATTGCATTCTATTGATTTTTTTACAAAATGTTTTCCATAAAACATTCCTGTTGAAATAAAATTCAAAAAACTGCGGAATTCTTCAATAGAATGCACCAAAAACTACTAGAAATCCAATAGAAGTTTCCAGCAATTTTCTTTTTGTAGGAAATGTCCAATAGACACTGTTTTCATTAAAAAAATACAACGAAACGTTTAAAAAATCTGAGCCCAAGAATTTCAACAAAAGAAATATCTTACTAGAATAAATTCTATAGAAAAATTACAGTTTATTGATTTTTTTACAGAATATTTTCCATAAAACATTCCTGTTGAAATAAAATTCAAAAAACCGGAATTCTTCAATAGAATGCACCAAAAACTACTAGAAATCCAATAGAAGTTTCCACCAATTTTCTTTTTGTAGGAAATGTCCAATAGACACTGTTTTCATTAAAAAAATACAACGAAACGTTTAAAAAATCTGAGCCCAAGAATTTCAACAAAAAAATATTTTACTAGCATAAATTCTATAGAAAAATTACAGTTTATTGATTTTTTTACACAGAATATTTTCCATAAAACATTTCTACTGAAATTAAACTCAAAAAACCACGGAATCCCTGAACAGAATCCGCGAAAAACCAATAGAAATTCAATAGAATTTCCTAGCGAATGCACTAGGATTTCCAATGAAAACCTTTGATCCATGAGGTTATGGTACGACAATAAACTCACGAGCTTGATCAGTAGGATTCATGTATTTCCCACTCTTGGTGGTATTGATAGACCGTCGTCCCATTTTGATGAGTATCAACCGACTCGGGCGATCACTAAGCCACAAATTCTCCAAAAAACTCAATTGTTCCTTCGATTTCTGACGGCTGCTCCAAAAACAGAACGAGGGACACTCACACGGTCGATCGCGACGCTCTCTAGCCCCCTCGAGGGGCTCCAGCGAGGGCGTCTCTCGTCGAAATCCACTCGATCCTCAGCGTTTCTCAGGGGTGGGGGACTGGATCCAACTGGGGATCGTGGAGAGAGGGGATTTCTAGTGAAAAGAACACTTCACGCACTCATTCCAAGTGCTCTCGACTCTACAACTCTAGGTACCCTCGGTTTCTGACGACTCTTGTGACTTCAATTCGCAAATATTCCTGGAAGCCGAGTAGTGATGCTCGTGGAGGAGTCGCCATAGCATAAATTACCCTGAATTTTCGTCGAGAATTATCGCAATCCAGCTCTCAAGACCATGTTTGGATCACTCGACTAGAAGATATTCCTCTGGATTCGCACTTTTTCGTTGCTCAGCATCCATCGATCGTTGTTCTTCGGCTGGAGTTTGTGGGGAATTCGTTCGTCAGGATGAGTGGAACAATAATTGAAAATTTGAGTGGGAAAAAACTCTCGGTTCTCGTGGTTTTTCTCATCATTGCACAGATTACGTGCTTTCTGATTGGAGGACTTGTGGGTGAGTAGACGGCGTGGAAAAACATTTGGCAGAACATATTTTTGTTTTTGGAGTGGAATTCGATTTTTCTATACAACTTATTGGGATTTTTTTGTAGAAATCCCTCGGCTACAATTCTCAAAGTTTTTTGTTTGATTTTTTTAAGTAAAAGAGGAGACAAAATTTGGGGAATTTGTGACGAAAAATTCCTGCAGAAATCATCTTAATGGAAAGTATTGTATAGCGAGATTTAATTAGGGGAGGGTGGGGTAAAACGGACACTTTTGACTTTTTTTAAAAATATTAATGAGTGACGAGCCTAAACTGAGCTCAATTCGTAAATTTGTTTCTGAATTATAAATTATTTTTAAAAAGTCTCAAGTGTCCATTTTACCCCACCCTCCCCGATACTGATTTTTTCTGTGGAATTCGATTGGGATTTTTTAAAGAAATCCCTCGGCTCCAATTTTCCAAGTTTTTTGTTTATTTTTTTTAAATTAAAAGAGAAGACAAAACTTGGGAAATTTATGGCGAACAATTCCTGCAGAAAATATCTTAATAGAAAAAATTGTGTAGCAAAATTTAATTATACTGATTTTTTCTATAAAATTTCTGTTGGACATTTGTAATTGAAAAAACTCGCAGTAAAGCTCTGAAATTATTCAATAGGATTATTCAACAGAATCAGCCAAAAACGATTGGATTTTTTCATAGAAATTGAATGGAACTCGCTACCTTCTTCTGCGAAATTTTGTCATGCTTGAAAGGTTTGAAGTCGTAATTTTGAAGCTAATGGGATTACTTTCAGCTCCGAAACCAGCGACCAACCAGAATATCCTGGCTAGAGCGTGCAAGGATGACAGGATCAATGGATCAGGACTTGACACATCCAAGTGGTATTACTTTCAAGGAGTCGGGGCCTGCCAGCCTGAGGATATGCATAAGTTTGATGTTGACAGTCAGTTCAAAGCGTTTCAGGTCGTCTATTCCTTCCAGGTGAGCCTCACAATATTTCTGAATGATTAATGAGAAATTGAATTAACAAACTAATGCACTTATTTCACTGAAAATGTTTCAATCAAATGCAATAAATAATTTATTCGTTTTCAATTAATTAGACGGGAATTAATTCCTAATTAATAAATCCTTTATTTGATAACAAAAAAATTCGCCTATATTTTTCAAAAATATTTGCAATCAGTAAATCAGGAATATTTTGAGAGAATGTAAACTTAAATAGCAATTTTACAAATAAATTAGCAATAGCAATTTAAAAAACACGAAATTTTTCAAAATTTTTGAATAAATGAAAATCACGATTACTGCTCAAGGGACATCAAAATAATTTTTAACCCATCATTCAATCAATTCAGAATATTGTTTTTAGTTATTGTGGGACAACGATTTTCGAGAAAATTCAAAATTAAAAAAAATAATCGATGAATTAAATTTTAATTAGTGGCGATCGATAGGACTCAACAATCCTACATTTGAAAAAAAGACAAAAAACCTAAACCTTAAGTTTGAACGATTACAATGCTTCCAAAGCCAAATAAAATTGTTAAGAATTTGACAATTGTTAGGATTTTTTTTTTAAATAACAAGAAAGAATTTGTTTTCCCCTCAAGATGCCCTTGCCAAGGAGTAACATGATCCTGGACTACTCGAGATGGCAGCAAAATCTCATCGGAGTGTTGCAAGTGGAGAGTGTCTACCACGATCAAGTTCAACTAGCCCCGAAGATCCCCATGATCCTGGACGCACGACTGGCGTACAGGAACAAGGGGGATCCCGACGACGCCTGGAAGCCGTACGCAGCCTCGAGGATTGAGAGATACCTGGAGTGCTCAATCGCCGACGAGATCGAGCACTACAACTACAACTGCGGAGTGATTCCCCTCTTCGAGCTCGGCTCACTCTACCACGACTACTACCTTCTCAATATTCGTTTGCCCATCGAGAAGAATGTCAACCAGGGTCTTGGGCACATAAGCGACCTGTACCTGACTGTCATCAATCAGAATGGGGGCTTCACGAAGGTCTGGGTCAGCCTCAAGACCATATTCTTTCCCATTGTCATATGCTTCATGGCGTGGTACTGGCGGCGAGTTAATTCCATGTCACGACCACCTGCACTCCTGGAGTACATGCTCCTCGCTTTGGGCTGTGCTCTGACTTTTCTGAATCTCCCCCTGGAGTACCTGACCCTCTCCTACGACATGCCATTCATGCTGCTGTTGAGTGATATTAGACAGGGGATTTTCTACGCTGTTTTGCTGTCGTTTTGGCTGGTCTTCGCTGGAGAACATCTGATGGTAATTAATGAGAATTTCGGGGATTTTTTAGCGTTTCAAGGCCCGGGTGTACTATCTTTCGAATGTTATCTGAATTTTTTTTTATCTTTCGTAATCCGAAATTGTCAATTGAGTGGTACATCATGTAGAAATTCCCAAAAATATGATAGAATGATAAAGAAAATAGAAAAAATTCTGAACTTTTTCAAAGAGCGTTTTTAATTGAGGTTCAGAATGAGTTGAAAAACGTGGAAATTAGAAATATCTGATTCGCTGTGGCAAATTATCTATTAGCTGTCATTTTCGATGGTGGATAACAAAATACTGACTCATCATGGGAAGTGACAGCTAGGTATCTCAATTTTCAAAACACTGGTATGTTGTCATCTGCCATTTTTATGTGATAAAAGTGTGATTAAAAATTCTCCAATATATTACAACTTTTTTCAAAGAGCCTTTTCGGTAATAAATGAATCTGTGCAGTGTGGGAAAAGATTTACGAAATCAGTCTTCCCCCTGCATGATATTGAGTGACAGGCCGCCATTTGTCACCGTAAATCAGATACATTTTTCAATTTCTTATTATCCAACTTATACTGTACATAAATTAAAAATGCTCTTTGAAAAAATTAAGAATTTCTCTACTTTTTTTTGATTATTCATTCAATTGACAATTTGACTCAATTGACAATTTCAGATGACGAAAGATGAAAAAAAACATCAAGATAAACAACAAGATATTCTTATTCTCTTTTCATTAAAAAAAGCTCAATCAGAAAAACTTGGCGCATTCTCTAAGATATTCCGTTTATTTTTGCGTCAATTCTGTATGCAACTTCATCGAATCGATTTTTATTTTCCTATAAAAATTCTTGGACGTAAACTTGCCAAATTTTCAACACTCAACTAAGTTAAGTAAATTGATTAAAATTTCTTAATTACCGAGTTGAACATCATTAATTCCAGCAGAACACGTTTTTCTATAAACAAATATTTATTTACAACTCACGGTTGAGTTCGATAATACTTGAGTCAATTGGCGCAAAAAACCATTAGAATCATTAGGATTTTTCAATAGAATTCCAACAGAAAAATTCAATTCAATTAGAGGAAGCGCTAGATTTCCATGAAATGTCTTCACCCATCGTGAATCCCAATTCCGTCGTGATAACTAAAAATCCCAAATTTCAGATTCAAGATGGTGACCAGAAGAACGGCCTGAAATGCTACTGGCGGCACTTGAGTGCAGTAGTCGTCGGTTGTCTCTCCCTCTTCATCTTCGACATGTGTGAGCGTGGAATTCAGCTGATAAATCCATTCTTCTCAATCTGGGTGACCAACATCGGTGCCAAACTCGCCCTGTCCTTCATCATTCTCGCGGGTATATCCGCAGGATTCTACTTGCTATTCCTCACCTACATGATATGGAAAGTCTTCATGAACATAAACGTGAAGAGATGCGCACTCCCGAGCATGAGTTCGGCCCGACGTCTGCATTACGAGGGTGTGATCTATCGTTTCAAATTCCTGATGATCGCCACTCTTCTGTGCGCGTCCCTCACTGTCGTTGGGTTCATCCTGGGACAGATGGCGGAGGGACAGTGGAAGTGGGACGAGGACCTGGAGATCGAGACAACGTCTGCTTTCTTCACTGGGGTTTATGGCATGTGGAATATTTACATTCTCGCTTTGCTCTGTCTTTATGCACCTTCCCACAAAAAATGGCCGGTTGAACCCACTGATCAGAGCCTCGGGGAGGAAATTGAATTCGCTAGACTATCAACTGAACCCAATGAGATGCTCTCGCTCACTGCTTTCGCCAGGAAGACTGCCACGGAATAGATTCTACTTAATGGTTTTATTTATTTTTTTTAACACTGGGACGAACAAGTTCAGTGGAAAATCCTAACACTTTCTCGAAGAAATTCTAGTGAATTTCTGTTGGAATTTTATTAAAAATTGGGATTTTTCGCCGGCGTTTTTCATTGAAAGAAGGACATACATATTGATTTTTTCATATGATTTATTCTATTCGGGTTATTTTTATAAAAATTCTTGGGCAAAATGTTTCAAGTTTTTTTTATTGAGGAGAATAAATGAAAATACAGCAGAAAAATCTTGGGGAATTTATGCCCAAGTGTTTCTATTCAAAAAGAAAAATCTACTGACTTTTATATCAAAATTTTTTTAAACATGGCAGGGTAAAATATCTTCAGTAGAATTGGGGAAAAAACAAATAGGATTTTTCAGTAAAATTCCAACAGAACTTGAATAGAATTGCTATAGACTTCTGAAGTAAACAGTGAAATAGTCTCCTGAAATGATCGATCAATCATCATTTCGTCCTCATTATCTGTAAGTTAAAAGAGGTGATATATTACACTAAGTTTTATTTATCATATCGCAACAAGTGAAAAAAATGACGACGAATCATGCGTTTCCCCGAATATTGGGTGGACTTAACGATAGGATATGATTTAACGAGCCAATTGAACTTCCTCGATGTGTGTAAAAATGTTTAGACTCATGTATTCATTAGAGAGGCCCCTGGATTCGTATTCTTCCACGTACAACTTATGACTACTCCAGATTACCCTCTGATGAGTTGCGAAATTTACTGGGATAATTGTTAGTGACGAGTATATCATGGTAGGTGAGCAGTTTTACAATATTCCGCATTAGTGATCATGTTTGTAAGGAAGTACTCCTCTTGAATGTAGAATAGTGCAATTATTTTTGTTCATTTTTCACTCGAAACACTCGATTGAGAGCAACATCGATCTTTACATTGGGTTGAGAACTTCGTCGCAAGTAATTATGCAGAAACCGACCTGTATTATTTTTTTATAAATTTTTGTAATAGTTTTTGCCAGAAGGTGTGTGAGAAAATAAATGACTGATTTTTTCACTTTTAAATTGACGCTTTTTCGTCTCAATTTCTATTGCTGATTGAGTGAGGTCATTGATACTATCATTCATGATATAAACTACTGTATATTATTTTTTAATAATTTTTTATTCGACGAGATTCAAGAGAATCATTTTGAAAAATTGAAAATTGTTGACAAATCACTAAAAAGTCTGGTTTTTGATGAGCAATTAATTTTTTTCATGCAAACAAACAATTCTGTCTTCATCCACACGTTTGAAATGAATCTTAAGCTCCCAGAATTTCCTTCATTACCGACAAAACGTGAAAATGAAGGGAAGAAGTAGGATATTCCATCTTCCACCGTCTGAAACTCGAGTTTCATAGAGAAAACGTCAGTATCCCATTTCTCCACAAATTCGCAATGTCATTCAACTCGCCAAAATGACGAAAATAAATGTAAAAAACGCCCCAGAGCTCGATAAATCATGTGACTACTAACGATAATTGTACTAATATTCTTGTGACAAAATCAGAATTGATGACTCGATTGTTTCGAAGTGCTGAGGATAGAATTTCCCCCAGCATTCTCGTCGGATTGAAAGAAGAATGACGCTACGGGTGATTACCGAATGTTCAACAAAGGGGGGTGAGATGTATCGTGTTTTTATCACTGGCTACCGCCTGGCGGAAGTAACGCACGGTAAATCATTCTACGTATATACGATTCAACTGACAGATGCCAACAGTGGGATCAAATATTCCATTGAGAGGAGATACAGTGAATTTAATTCGCTCCACAGAATGGTGAGTGATTTAACTGAATTATTTCATTTTTTACCACGCATAAACGAATTTTGTTGGAAATGCTGAGGCAAACCAGAATTTCAATTTTTGTGTGCAAAATTTTTCAGAGTTTTTTACGCTATTTTTGTTCTCCTTTGAATGAAAATATTGAACAAAGAACTTGAAAAATTTTAGCTTTTCGCTGGGAATTCGCTAGGTTTTTCTGTTAAATTTCCTCTTCATTCATTTATATTTTATTCAAACAATCTTATTCTGAATGATTTATTGATTTTTTCTATTTATTTATGTAATATCGAGATTTTTTACATTTATTTGAATATTCTCAATTCAATTATTCTTGAACAGCTGAGTTTTTTTTACGTTATTTTTGTTCTCCTTTGAATGAAAATATTGAACAAAGAATTTGAAAAATTTTAGCTCAAATTTCTGTAGAAACTATCCCCATAGAATTTTCTAAATTTCCTCTTCATTCATTTATATTTTATTCAAAAAATCTTATTCTGAATGATCCATTGATTTTTTCTATTTATTTATTCATTTATTTATGTAATATCGAGATTTTTTACATCAGTTTGAATATTCTCAATTCAATATCAGCCAAGATTTTTAAAAATTCTGTTATGTTGATACCTGTAACGTTTGAATCCGTAAAATGTGTAAATTATTCTTGAACAGCTGTCGTTTCAGTTGAAGAGGGACGGCGAAACGGCGGCTTTTCCGCCGAAAAGAGTGAGAAGTTGTCAGCCCAAAGTATTAGAACACAGGAGAGCTGCTCTCGAGGTTTACATTCAGAAAATGCTGCAGCTACCCAGTACTAGACAGCAAGTTCTCGAGTTCTTGGGGATCGAGGGAGCGAAGAGGACCGGCAGAATTCTTTTGAAGAGGTATCGACCGTTATTGAGAATTTTCCTCATATCACATCCAACTGCTATCAAATTTTATTCCGTATTCAACTGCAAAACACTTCCGCATTCCATTCAAAAGGTGCGGAAATTGTGGATGAGGAATTGTATGAGAGAATTGACTCTTTATTATTTTAATTTATTACTTTATTACTTTATTATTGATTCAAGATTGAAAGATCGAAATCGCTACCTTAGAGATTTATTTGAGTTGATGTGAGGAATGCAATTTTTCATGTGATGCAAATTACGAAATAACGAGTCCTTGACGGTTTCATTCGCAAGCGGATGCTCCAGCAATAAAAATTTAACTGCTAATAATGAATTCTCATTACTAGACTCGATGGGAAATCCGGCTCGACCTCAACCGCTGCCCATGTGTCCCCAGTGGTGGGCCATCATCCTGTGATAACATTCAAATGCGATCCGTACGTAACTGCTGAATCGCAAAGTGGTCTTCCCGACATTGTGACTCAGGGAGTTCTACTAGGTTTTTATAAATCTGAGAATTATTAGGTCCAATAACTCATTTTAACTCGTTATTTATACTTTCATACATTTCTCTTGTCTGTGATGAATTTGAATAAAGAATATTGGCTCTCCATTATTCGTTCATTTTCTACGTACGTTCATATGAATCGTAGACCCATTTTTTTAGGAAAATGGGGGAGAATAGGTATTAAACGAAGTGACTGAGGAGATAATTTTGATCAGGGTTGCCAGATTTTGGCGATTTATAGCCAAAACTTGTACAATTTTAAATGGGGGGACGTCACGATCTGGTAACACTGATTTTGATGACGATTATTTCAATAATCTTGGGCAGACAGGACGAAAATATTACGCAAAATTCTGGAACGAAGTGGTAAACTAGGATAAGTGCAAAAATGGAGATTTTTCAGGAGAGTTGAAAAATTTCACCACGTTTGACATTTGTCCCAGAAGGCAAGCGTGTTACCGAATGAGCCAAGGCAACTGGCTCAACTCCGTAAATAATTAGAGTAAAAAAACATGACAAGATTTTTATTATTTCAATTTCTTATTTACAGATTTAAAAAAAAATTAACTGTTTTCTGCATTTGCACATCAATTGGCTATCAATCGAGCAAATTCTCGATTTTTCGAGGGCGTTCGTAAATCCATACTGTATCAACGCCCTGACCAATCGTCTGGATTGGCTTCAGGTTTGGCAGGGGAAATCGACAGGCGATAATCGCGCTGTCGTTTTTCAATTCTGCGATGAATTTTCTCTCTATCTCTTCCATCTGAAAAATATTAAACCGACGTTATATAATATTATTGGCAGCATAACTCTACGATTATGTATCATTGCATTGTGAAAATCGAAATTATTGATGACAGAACTGTCTTTATTAGTCACCATTTGAGGAACTCCGAAAATAATGACATTGTCGTAGCTGCTCAGGTCGAATTTCAGAAGGTCTCGTCGATGGAACTCTGTTTTGGGTGATAGTCCTTGGAAATAGGCGGATAATCTCGAGTACATGACGAGCCATGGGTTCAACTCAACTCCGCAAGCTTGGAAGCCATTACTCGCTGCAGCAAAAACCTTCAAGAAAATTATGAATGTAATTCACAGTCTGTGTTTTACTCAGTCTCGTAATTTTTCATTCTCTATTCATATGGTATCAGTGGAATATTGTTATCATCTGCTATTGAGCCCTCTTTGCATTACAATTACAATCGAATTGTTGATTTTATTGATATGCATTGGAACCTTTTGGTTCATTCTGCGATGTTACATGTGTGTAAGTGAAGATTACAAAAAGAAAATTTAAAAAAATGCAGAAAAAAAAACAAAAAAAGAAAGTAATTATAATAATAATTATTATTATTGTTATTAAAACAAAATAACAATAATAATAATAATTGTTAATATAATAATTTATATTGTGTATATAATAATTGTTTTTTTGTTATTGTAATAATAATAATTATTATTATTATTATTATTATAACAATAATAAATCGAATTGTTAATTTGAATAAAAATTGAATTGTTATTGTTCAAATTAACAATTAAAAATGTTGAATTTAGTTCAGTGAATTTTTTAGATGAACGAGTGATCCTGTCTAACGAATTCCTTTGGCAAGACAAAATTATTATGAGTGGATTGAATCGATGAATTACTCACTAGTCTTCCGTCTCCACTCCCCAGATCAATGAGTCTTCCAGTTCGTCCTCTGAGTGCCTGCAGGACATTCTCGACTTGCTGAGAGGTTGCAGGCACGTATGGCAAGCATATCCTCCTCAGAGCAGGGCTCACGAAGGGAATGCATATGACACTAAGGGCCACTCCAATCCCCCCTGCAACGATATTTCCAGGGAGAATGTAAGGGGGACGTTAAGTCGAGATTGAAACTGCGTAACTGGCGAAATAATGGGTAGTTTGCGATTTCTATTCAATTTTTAGTAGTTTTTGGGAGATTCTGTCGAAAAATTCCCTAGTTTATCTGCAGTTTTTCAATAAAAATGTTCAATGGAAAATATTCTGTAGAAAAAATCAATAGGATTCTGTTTTTTATAGAAATTATTCTATTGAGATTTTTTCTGAAGAAATTCCTCGGCGCAAATGTCCAAATTTTTTTGTTTGATTTTTTTAATTAAAAGAGTAGATGAAGAGTAGAATTGAAAAAAACCTGGAAAATTCATATCGAATTTCTGTAGAAAATTTCTCAATAGAAAAAGTTGTAGAGAAAAATGAAATTCTATAGATTTGGCTATAAAATAACTTCTAGTGGAGATGTTTTATAAAAAAATACTCCAATTCTATAAAATCATTTCGAGTGGACATGTTTTATAAAAAAAATTCATAAAACTGTGGAATTCTCCAATAGAAAAATGAAATTCTACGTAGTTTGTCTATAAAATAATAAAACGTTGAATTGAATTTTAAAAAATCGTGGTCTCGTACCCGTAAGACTTATGAGGAATATTCCCGTCCTGGATGGTGCGCGCAGTGTCTCACTGGACATATTTTTGAAGGTTATACCCCTACCATTGACCTTATTCGAACCCCCAGGCCTCGAAGAATAATTTCAGAAGTGAAAACAACTTAAGCGAACGTTGTGATGCTGTTCACTGTCACACGTGATGAAAATACAATCCCATCCTCCTGTTGGATTCATTCGAGCGAATAAATTATGGAAGTCGTCGAGGGAGATCATTCAGACCATTTGGAACCTTTCCCGTGGACTTATTTGAACTTTACCGCTGATCTTGGGGGAAAAATAGGGGGATTGTAGGGCCCCTGGGGCTTGCCGAATCTTTTTTCAACTGCAATGTTGGCTGAACTGTGCGCAGTCTGAAGATAGGGGCAGAACAGAGGACTAGCCATTGTTATCAATTATTATCAAAGTGCAAGAGTTTGAGCGTGACAATTGAACATTTCTGGAGAATAACAGGTGCGTATTCACTATCCTCATTCCTGCGAGTCTCACTCTTGTCCTCATAACAAAAAAAAATTATTGAAAAGTGTCAACAACTGGAGATGAAGTGACTTTTCACAACATCTTTGATTGACGACTGGATATCCGGACGGTTAACTTGTGCTTTTATTTGCCTCCTGTCTTCTCTGGGCACTTGAAGACTCATATTCATCGACATTATTTTTTTAACATTGACAGAAAAATTTTTGAGGGGCGAATAGCGAGTCCATGACGGGCCCATCGTGGGAACTGTCACCATGAATGACATTTTTCGTACCTGCACACACACACATGCGAAGGATCACGTTCGTTAGCAGTAGGTAATTGTGTGACAATATAATCGGTACAACATTTAGAGTTTAATGTTTCTGTTTACAGTATTTAGGGGAGAGTGGGGTAAAATGGACACTTTAGACTTTTGTTTTAATTACTTATAAGTCAGAAACAAATTTATCAATTGAGCTCAGTTTAAGCTCGTCACAAAGGGAAAGAATTGTTCTTTGCAATGAAAAAAGAATTATTAAATTTTATCAACATTTCAACGCGTCAGTAACATTTTTAAAAAAGTTAAAAGTGTCCATTTTACCCCAACCTCCCCTAGAGTTTAATGTTAATGTTTAATGTTTGGATGCTATATCCTGGGGGGTGAGGGATTTGTATCGAGTGGATCTCTTCATTTGCCCTTTTTTCATTCATTTTGCCAACAATGAATAAAAAAAAAATTTTTTAGAGAAAAAACGTAGTTTCTCGGATTTTACAGTGAATAGATAAAATAAAATGAAGAAGTCTTGGTTGAATAAAGAGAATTGCGAGTTGAAATTTATAAAAAACTTGAACCTAGGGCTGACCATCTGAAGACTGTCCTGGGGCGAAGAATTTTTGTCGCAAAAATGGATTTAGTTGCTCCACAAAAATTTGTATTCTCTTGTTATTCGATTCTCTCATGACAGATGAATTAATTCTTGAATTAAATAATAATGATGGTGTTGTAGCAATCTCGTGACTTAGGGACAAAATATTTTCTGATTAAAACATGTTTGAGAAAACGAACAACTGAAATGTAAGAGAAAGTTTAGTAAAAAAACTAGCGTTTTCTCGGAAAAATTCTATTGGAATTCCTTTATTTTTGCGCCAATTCTATTAAAAATTATGCAACGTCCTCCCAGGTTTTGAATAGATATTCGTTTATAGAAAAATGTCAATAGAGATTAATAGATGTTAAGATTTTTCTATATAACTTATTCTTTGGGGATTTTTTCTGCAGCAATTCTTGGCCATGATCTTTCTAAATTTTTGTTCTTAGATTTTATTACGAGAAACAAACGAAAATACAGCGTGAAAAAACAAATAGAATTTTCTACCAAAATACCAACAAAACTTCAATAAAATTTCTGAAATTTTTTCATGTGTGTTTTTTTTCTCTCAACCTGATTACAATATTCTGTTGCAGCAGGTCACGAGATATCGGTGTTGACGCCCATTCATTCGTTCACCCCCTGAAATCTCATCCCTCCATGATCCAGTGATTGTCACCTCTGGATCGCCGACAGGGAGAAGAATAAAATCGAATTCATGGCTGACGACAATTACTACCAGCAGCCTTCGCCAAAAGCCGACGATGGCTTGGTCTTCCACAGCGATTATAGTGGGGCATTGACTGATGCAGACCAACGAATGGGGCTGAGGGATTCCAATGGCAATGGGAACCAAACTCAGCCAAAGGTAATGGATATCTTTCATCGACTGGCGGAGTGTCACATCGAGGGTATCGAATGCGCTGATCTCGATTTTGAATACGATGACACCGATACACATACCAATGAGATTGCTGAGTTGTACAGTTACACTGAGCAGTACGAGCTTGCGCTCAATCTCAAGGTAAATGAGGAATCGGAATTACAATCATAATCTTTTTAAATTTGATTTTCATTGATTTTTTTTTAATCTTAAAATTGACAATGGTTTGAGGAAATTTCCTCGGCTGTAATAATGTTTTTTACATTTTCTCTTAAAATCACTGATCGAGATAACCGGACTATTCTAACAGAGATAATTCAAATATTCACTGAATTCTCTTCATTATTTACAATAATAATTCCAATACTATTGTGTCAGTTGTTTTTTTCTCACGAAAAGAAAAGAGAATATCCAAATAGACTAAGCCCCAGAAAAATTCCATAGAATTCGATATTCCTATGGAATGTTTTTTATTCAACATTTGAATAGAATAGTCCAGTGAATTGATTGGATTTTTCTATAAAACGACTTCGCGCCTGAGGATTTAATGTAATGATCCCCCCATTACGCCCAGGCCTTCGAGGATCTGATGGAGAGTTACAAGCTCCGGCCATGGTGGCAGAACCTCCAACAACCCCAGCAAAAATCAGTGATCCTAAAGCTGCTGGACCAACTGGAAGTCTCGAACAAGCACTCGCGAATGAAAGCAGCCCGTTGCATTCTGTACCTAGTCCAGGGCTGTTGGGCAGAAGTCCAATCCGACAAGGAGCAGCAAGACTGGACACGAACGAACGTCATGATGCTGTACGAGGCCGGGATATTCTCAGCATTCGTCGAGCTCCTGAACATCGAGATAGAGAACAGTACAGCAGCGAGTTCAGCGATGAGAAAGCTAGCAGTTTCCCTCGCTGACTCCGTGGACCTTCGAATAATCCTCTCAGTCCTCTACATAATAACCGAGGTCATGAGAGAGGAGTCGAAGAGCCTGGAGTCGACGCCCTACAAGGACAACGTTCTGAACTTCAAAGAGGAGCTCATTCAAGTCTACGGTGAGGACCTGTTGATCGTGAAGCTCCTGGTGATGGTGACGTCCTTCTGCAGTGGTTCAGCCCCTCACTTTCCCATGAAGAAGGTCCTGCTGCTCCTCTGGAAGCTGATCCTGGTGTCACTGGGGGGAATCGACGAGTTGAGACGCTTGAAAAAATTGTACAGAGAGGAGGCAGGACTGGAGCCACCCCAGGAGGACACGATCGAGGTTGCCAGGACTATGAGAGCCAGTTCGCCACCGACGAGTGCTGCTGACTTACTGGAGACCCAGGCAATGGGCTCGCGGAAGGGCAACAGCAACAAACGTCCCTTCAGGGGGAGCTTGATGAAGCAGAGTTCACTGGACGAGCCAGCTCTGGCCATGGAGAATGAGTATGGCAAAGAGGGGGAGTCCGGGGGTAACGAGGGGGACGTCGAGGTTATAGAGTGCGTGAGGATGGTGCCAATGTCGCAGATTCCCATGTACTGTGAACGACAGCTGGAGCTGAGACCCAGCACTCCTGAATTAACGAAAACGAGGGGATTGCCGTGGACTCCCAAAGTCAGGCAGAAGGATGTCGCTGCCTTTCTCGACAGTTCGCGCCTCAAATTCGTGGGGTACAAGCTCGAGGGCGATGTTGAGAGCCTCGTGGGACTACCTCATCCCATTCATGAGGGGGTCAACACTCTTAAACGACACATGTACACGTCTCTTGCTGAGGTGCAGATCCAGAAGGAGGAGGAGATATCCAGGAATCCCATGAGCACTCCTGAACCCCCACTCAGGCAAACACCCACTGAGATACTCTATCAGGCCATTCTACCCAATCTTCCGCAGTATATGATTGCTCTTTTGAAGATTCTTCTCGCTGCTGCACCCACCAGCAAAGCCAAAACTGATAGCATCAATATTATGGCTGATGTTCTGCCGGAGGAAATGCCCATGACTGTTCTGCAGTCCATGAAACTCGGGATCGATGTCAATCGGCATAAGGAGATCATTGTCAAGGCTATTTCGGCTATTTTGCTGCTGCTGCTCAAGCACTTCAAGCTGAATCATATTTATCAGTTTGAGTTCATGTCGCAGCATCTCGTTTTTGCTAATTGTATACCACTTGTGCTGAAGTTTCTGAATCAGAATATTTTGGCGTATATTGAGGCCAAGAATATGTGAGTACTTTTTTGAAAATTTTATCTTGGGAATTTTTGGCTAGTTCGGTCGTGAAGGAATTTTCTTATTCGATGGAATGTTCTGAAGATTGTCTGCACGTTTTTTTTCTATAGAAATGTGCAATGGGAAATATTTTAGAGGAGAAATCAATAACATGCGAGTTTTCTGCGCGACAAATCGTCGTTTCGAATTTTCAGATTTTCGTTCTTTGATTTTTTCAAATGAAAATGAAAGAAAAACTGGAAAATTTGTGGAAAAATTGTCATCATTTCAGTTTATGCCATTATTATTAGTTTCTTCATTCATATTAATTTTTATTTGCAATTCCTTGTAATTAATTTTTACAGATTGACATTTATTTTTAATTGCAGGATCCCTATCCTAGATTTTCCAATTTGTGTGATTGGTGATCAACCAGAGTTGACTATTGAAAGCCTCGAGATTGGTGACAGCCAAACGTACTCGTGGAGAAATGTCTTTTCGTGTATCAATCTACTTCGCATTCTCAACAAATTAACGAAATGGAAACACAGCAGGATTATGGTAAATAATGATGGCCATTGTGATGATGATGAGGAGGGGTTTGATGCAAGAGAGTAATTGATGATTTTTTCCTTGCAGATGCTAGTCGTTTTCAAATCCGCTCCCATTCTGAAACGAACGCTGAAAGTTAGGAATGCCATGATGCAGCTTTACGTCTTGAAGTTGTTGAAGATGCAGACGAAGTATCTGGGGAGGCAGTGGCGTAAGACGAACATGAAGACCATTAGCGTTATTTACGCTAAAGTGAGACATCGGTTGAATGACGACTGGGCTTACGGAAATGGTAATTTTATTTATTAAATTTTTTGCTTGTTATTCTTGTCATTTCAATCTTTTCTCATTCTAAAGTGAAGTATTTTTAAAAAATGAACAAGTGAAAAATTCTTCGCTCATTTTTCGCTCACCCACAAGTCAGTGAAATAAATATGATAAAGAAATAATGCAGTAATATTATTCTGAATTCTCTCGTCTCGTTCAATTGATTAATCGTCATTTCTCATGCCACATTTAATTTTTAATTTCAGATCTCGAGGCAAGGCCGTGGGACTTCCAAGCCGAAGAGTGTGCCCTACGTGCCTGTGTCGATCAATTCAACAATCGACGATACTTAAACACGATAAAGGATGAACAATTGGACCCAGTGGACACGTCGATCGTCTCTGTACTGGGTGCCAACATCGAACTGACTGATGAATTTAAACAGCATTACGAATTATGGCTGCAGCAGGAAGTATTTCAGACCCAAATCGATTGGGATAAATTGCTGAAGATCGAGAATCATGATATTTAAAAATTTTCCAGACCAAAAATCTCGGTACTCTCAATTTCAATGATGAAATCACATTTTCTAAGGAGAAATTTACGTTTTGGAGATCCAATTCGGCATTAAAAATCATCAGTTCGATCACTATTACGACATTACACTCATTAAAATTGTCATTAACCCACACACGACTGGAAGGGAAATTAATTAGTCATCTCACAGTATTCATCAGACCTTTGAGTATAAATTTTCATTGTAATTTTTTCTGTCTCAGCAATAGCTGGATCTTTCTTAACATTTATTTTTTATTTTTGGAGATAATTTATGAGGAGTAGGTGAATGTGCTGATAGTCCTGTAGATTCTGATGTGGAGTATGACTGAATGTGCGCACATTCAGCCATATTTCCTCGTCACATAACGATTCCACGATCTTGTATGGAAGAAATTATTATCCAAGATCACTCATGCTGTAATTAATTCCATGTTAAGTACCCTCAATCAGTAAAATTGTAATTATTTCCTTCGAAAGAACGAGAACAACTTGATCAACTGAATTTGAATATAGTTTTAGGCAAAATGTGGCATAATAGCTGTTTTTAAAGAATTATAAATTACCAGTTTTGTTGAATTTTCAATGTAAATCTTCAATTACCGGTTATTCTTTGAGAAAAAAACATTTTGCAGAATTTAGTGGTGACACGGGCGTGAAAAAAATTAATTGAAAAACCTAGCGTTTTCTGTGAGAAATTCTATTGAATTTCTGTTGGAACTCCATAAGAATTCTTTTTCAGATGTTTATTAAGTTTTAATAAACAATTATTTTTAATAGAATTGATTGTAAAAACAAGTGGAATTTTTCAATTAAATTCTAATAGCAATTCAATAGAATTCCTTAGAGAAAGCGCTGGGTTTTTCTGTTAAATTTTTGCATTCGTGCATTGACTCAACGATCAAATAATTGCAAGATATAAATTTTTATTTAACCAACAATTCCCAACATCGAGCTGATTGTAGAAATATTCATAAAGAACAATCAATGATTTTAATAAATACATGAATTTGTATGTATAAAATGCGCGTGGAATGTAGCCCTTCAACGTCTCGAGGTAATTAAGTATGAAAAGTGATGAATAAAGGATGAAGTACTCAAGGATGATCAGGCCACTTGTAGGAACCGTAGTACATGAAGTTGTTCTTCTTAGCCATTTCATCTGCCTCTTTTGGTCCACGGGATTTGTGTTTGTAGGGGATTGGGGGAATTTTCTCGGCCTCGATGCGATGCAGGAGGGGAGTGAAGATTCTCCAGGCTTCCGACAGCTCGTCACTCCGGACGAAGTGCATTTGCGAGCCGCAGAAGACGTCCAGGATTAATCTCTCGTAGGCGTCAGGTAATTTCAGGTCCTGGAAGACATGGGAATTCATGATTTGATGGGGAAATTACACTGAGAATTGGGCAATTTACGGAGATATTTCGGGAAATGTTTCTCGTTTGGAAGTCTCGTCGAAACAAAAAAATCTCAAGTTAAAAATAAAAACTTGATTTTTCACAGACTAAAAATTGTTGAATCATCTCATAATGGCTTTTTCATTCATGTTCTCGACGCGAACAAATGTCTTTTAATGTTCTTCTCTGCAACCAGATGTTATCGAAATTCCACGGTTGAGAATCTATCCCTCGATTGAATTTCCTTTCTGTCAATTTTTTTTCTCGAGCCCTCACCTTGTAACGACGTCCGTAGGTGAGATCCAGCTCAGTTTCCTCCATGTCGAACGTAATACCAGGAGTTTTTGTCATCATTTTTATGTACAGGGCCTCCCCAGGCTGAACTCTGATGACTAACTCATTTCGTTTAGCTTTGCCGTCGAATATGTCACCAGGGACGTCCAGATACTGCACTCTGACTTCGGCTTTACGCTCGTTCAATGCTGAAATTTCACGCGAATATCCAGAATTTCACGAAAATATCCATGCACACATATTTAATGGATTTCTATTTTTTTACTGATATGTAGGAAACCTTACTGGGTTATTTCCAAAACGTAAACAAATTTACAATTTGAGAATAGCATAATGGATTAATATAACATAAAAAAAAATAAAGATTAAATTTGGACGATTAACATTCACAAGCAAAATTTTCGGACCTTTTCCACATTTAAGTATGAATGGCACTCCGTCCCATCTTTCGTTATTTATCTTCAAGGCGGCCATGGCGAACGTCGGGGTTGTGGAATTCGGTGGGACTGTTGGATCGTCTAGGTATCCCAGTCGTGCCTCGGGGTCTTCAGCCTCTGGATCACCAACATATTGCCCTAGGATGACGTCATCTAGCTCAAGGGGCTTGATGCACTTGAGGACTTTGACTTTTTCATTTCTGTTGGAATAAAATTCAAGTTTTCGGATTAAACGTAAATTTTAATTGTTCCAGTGTAACAATTCTTGAATTGTAACAATTCTCTACTTTTCCATTGAATACTTAAAATCTAGAAAATTTATTTTTTACAAAATATCTCAGTAGAATAATTTATATAAAATAACTAAATTCTACTGATTTTTTGAAATAACTTTCTCTATTGAGCCATTTTCTATACAAATTTCTCAACATTAATATTCCAAATTTAGTCCACTCTATTTTTCTTCTCTCATTCATTAAAATAAATTTTAAAAACTTCGGAAAAATTGAACCGATTGTTCGTAATAAAATAATTCGTTTATAAAAAATTGAATTCTATTGATTTTTTCAATAGAATTGCCAACGTTTTTCTGTAAAATTGTTTCGAACGTCTACAGAATAACGAATTACCAATTTTTTACAGACAATTCACTGGTAATAATCCCAAAATTACCTTATATCATTGGGACAGCAGGACGCTGGCTTCTCCATAGCCACAAGCGACATAATTTGCAGCAAGTGATTCTGCATAACATCTCGTATAATTCCGAACTCGTCGAAGTATCCGCCTCGCCCCTGAGTGCCGAACGGTTCCTTGAAGGTAATATGCACAGAGGCAATGTTATCTCTATTCCACGTTGGATTGAAAATTCTATTTCCAAACCTCAGTGTCATGAGATTCTGCACCATCTCCTTACCGAGGTAATGATCGATTCGGTACAGTTGCTCCTCGTGGAATAAACTGGCTAGGTGGTTGGAGAGACGCTCCGATGTTGGCGCGTCTCGACCGAAGGGTTTCTCGATTATTATTCTCGTCCAACCTCTGTTATTCAGGGAAATTCATTTGAGGAATTAATAATAACTGATGGGAAATTAATTGAATTAATTGGGTTTACAGGACATTTCCGAAATTCCTTTTCACATTTTTTTATTCTCCGATTATTGAGATAATTCAAAAATTGAAAGAAGGTGATGAATCAATGAGTTTAATTACGTTTTCGCCACATGTTTTGATAACTATGAGAAAATCTCAATAACGAGTGATCCTAGGGAGAAATACCATAAAACCATTTTTGTAAATGAGAAAATTTCCTACAAAAAAAGTCTTTTGACATTTTGCCCTAGACCCGCTCATTCCCAAGATAATTCAACAATTGAATTATTTTTTTTCTAATTTTTTTTCCTTTTGTATAAACTTTCTGGGTTTGTGCTGAATAAAAGAAGGAATTGAATAGGGGACTTCCAACTTACTTTTGGGCCATGCAAGTATTCCTGATGTGCACGGTAACGGGCTCGAAGACGCTTGGCGGCAGAGCCAGGTAAAACAAGCGATTCGCTTCGCTCCCAATCTCACATTTCTCCAATTCTCTATTCAAAGCAGCAAAGTCCTCTTCGGAGTCGTAGGACCCTGCGGTGTAGTAATTCAACTGCCAGAACTTCTCGTATCTGTCTTCCTCCCCAGGTTTCACCTTCATGTACTGGTGGCACTTGTCACGCAACTCTTTGAGGGTCAATTTGCTCCTGGCGTAGCCGAAGAATGTCGTCGTTTTAGGGAGGAGATTGTCGCGGAAGAGCCACCAGAGGGTGGGATAAATCTTCTTCTTCGCTAAGTCTCCCTGGGAAATACAGAGAATATGCCCAAAATTCCGTTGTGTGTCTATTGAACTCATATTGAAAATTCTGTTCAAGAATTTGAGAGATTTACGGGGAATTTTGTGACAGAAAATGTGCAGTAGAAATTATTTAATTGAAAAAATCTAAAATTTCTCTATTTTTCTTCTCTTTTCCTTAGAAAAATCGAACGAAAAAACTTGGAGAAATTAATGGAAAATCAATCAAATAAATTCGGCAGAAAAATAGAATTCCATTAGTTTTTTCTTAGAATATCTTTCATTAAGAAAAGGAGATAAATTGCGGAATTCTTCAATAGAATTGGTCACAACTAATGGAAAGTTCAATAGAAATTCAATAGAATTTCTTAATTAGTCCTCAAAAAAAACTTGTACTTCTATCGAAAATTCTATAATTTTTTTTGAAGACATCTTATGGAAAAAATTAATGAAATTCGATTTTTCTGTACAATTTATTCTACTGACATCATTTGCACAGAAGTTCCTTGTCTTAAATACTTTACTTACATCTTTATTGTCAATTTTTTTACATAAAATGCCCAATTATCATTGAAAAAAAAATTATTCAACTGGAAAACTCCGCTAAGAAAATTATTTAATTGAAAAACTCCGCAAAATTTAATTGAGAAATTTTCCACAGAAATTCCTCGACCTGAATTTTTCAAGTTCTTCCACTCCATTTTTCCTCTTTTTTATGACACAAATCGAACAAAAAAATTTGCAAAATTGAGTAAATTCAATAAAAATGCATCAAAATTTTCCAGTAGGTTCTCATGAAAAATTGTTCCATGTCTTAAAAAAATCTGAAGTCCCAGTGAAACTGACATATTCCCTTTCACCACTTAACCAGGAATTTATTTATTCGATACTAACTGACGCTCCAAGTGTGATAAATGTGTGAGGAGTGTGACCGTAGAAATGGGTGCCCTCAAGCCTGTCCATTTCATCTCGCTTGAGGGACTGCCTGATGATTTGAAGGCTCTCCTCCGTGGAGGCTCCTTGAAACAAAAATTAATCATTCGAGGCGTGAATTTTTACAGCAGGAATTCCTAGCCATTACGGGGAGACATTACTGAGTTCCGCAGGTGCAATTGAAAAATAAGTGTCATGGGTTTACTTCCAGTGAGGTGAGAGGGGCCGAGGTAAAACAGACAATTTCAAAACGAAGTTATTGATTGCACTCAGCAGAAAAGAGAAGAATTGCTCTTTCGGTGCAGAAAATTACCCCTTTTCATTAACAATTAAATAAGTAATTGGGATTTTCATAAATTGTGTGATTTTTCTGTGAATAATTCGTTTTTACTAGATGAATCATTCATCATTTCATCCTCAATTTTTTTAAATTCTTCCCGATTATTTAAATGTTAATATTTTTCAAATAATAATTGAATGAGTAATTGATATTATAACAACGTCAAAAGTCTGTTTCATTTGTTAAAAACACGATTTTTCATTCTGGAAAAATGTGTGAGCACTATACGATGAATCGAGCTTAAAATTAGTCAATATTTTTTGAATTTCCTAGGCAAATGGAAATAATTGATGGGAAATTAATTAATTGGGTTTACAGGACATTTCCGGAATTTCTTTTCACATTTTTTTATTCTCCGATTATTAAGATAATTCAAAAATTGAAAGAATGTGATAAATCAATGAGTTTAATTACGTTTTCACCACATGTTTTGATAACTATGAGAAAATCTCAATAACCAGTGATCCTAGGGAAAAATACCATAAAACCATTTTTGTCGGTGACAAAATTTCCTACAAAAAAAGTCTTTTGACATTTTACCCTAGACCCGCTCATTCCCAAGATAATTCAACAATTGTATAATTTTTTTTCTAATTTCTTTTTCTTTTGTATAAACTTTCTGGGTTTGTGCTGCATAAAAGAAGGAATTGAATAGGGGACTTTGGAATGGAAATAATTGATAACATGAATTCATTCAGGCAAATTATACGTGACAATTCGTTTTTACCACATGAATTCATCATTTTATTCTCATATTTTTATTCATTCTCAATTTTTTCTCTTCTCTAAATTTCTTATTTCATTTGATTCTATTTTTTCAGGATCGAAGAGCGATCCTAATTTTAATCTATAACAGTGCCTTAAACATTCCGTTTAATTTGGCGCTTGATTTGTCCACCGGTACTCGCACAACATTTGTCTAGACTCAGAAATCGGTTTCAATCATTATCCAAAACCGCATAGAATAGCCCTTGCGTTTTATTTTTTAATATCAAACTTTTGGAACTCAGTCGTCTCCCCTGGAGAATAATCCTCGTATTCCCAGTGGAGAACTCACTCTGCAATCTCCCACTCATCGTTTATAACTGACAATTCCACACGCTAGATCAATATACGTCCGCAACGAATAGAGGATTTTAATTGACGCGAGTTAGAGCTCGTCAAGGCGCTTGAATCATTTCGCTGTCAATTTTACTTGTTGACACCGCGACGAGAGAATTCGCACTGAGACCTGGGACATCGTCGAACAACGTCGAGTTGTTGCTCGATCTCCGGGAAAAATCACACGATAAGCTTAAATACTTGTAAAAATTCCGGTCTGCAGATTGCAGGAGGAGTGGAGATAGCGCATGGGGAAGTGGCAGCTCGGAAAAACTGAATTTTTCGTTGTGAGAGGATAAGAATGTGAGAAATTAATTGAAAAAAGGATTGATTAATTTTAGGGAATCCACGCACGAAAAAATTCAGTAGAAAACGAGATTGCGAATTCGCTGGAAAATTCTATAGGAATTCTGTGGGGTTTCTATAACATTTATATTGGAATTCTATTTATTTTTTGCGTCACTTCTATAACAATTATGCAACTTCTATAAAAATCCTTGGGAATGATTCCTCGAAGTTTTTTTTTATTTTATAACGAGAGACAAATAAAAATACAGCGAAAAAAGAATAGGAAAATTTGGGCTCTAGAATTTCGATAGAAAAGTAAAAATCTGTTGAATTTTTTCTATCGAATATCTCTCAACAAATATGTTGTTAAATACAAGCCATGTAACTAGGAATGACTGCTTATTATAAAATTTTTGCGAAAAAAATAAATCATGCTAATCATGATAATAATGTTGATGCGTGGAATTCCATCAACATTTCAACCCCTCATTAACATTTGAAAAAAAGTCAAAAGTGTCCGTTTTACCCCAACCTCCCCTAAACTATCGAAAAGGATCTTACGAAAATTTTGCTATCTTCCTTAAATTCCGAGTTATTCAACAAAAACTCAACTGGGGGTTGAGTCGACTTAGGCCGATTGACCACTTCACTGCTGAATTCCCCCTCTCGCATTCCTCAGAATGAAAATCCCCAAATATTCACCGCAAGTGCAATAAAAACCGTAAAATAACAACCATTCGAGAATACCCGTACGGAAAACGGAATATATGTGAAATATATGTCAATTATGCGCACAAATATTTCGGCGAAAAATGCAATACATCAGATATATGCGAGCACATATATATTACCCACATATATTCGACATAGATCTGACATATATGTAAGATATATTTTCGGCAAAAAATGCAACATGTCACGTATAATTATTTGCATATAATTTTTTCCCTGAGGGTAGATTAATCCATAAATCCACAAACCTGGTGGAGCCAAAGATTTTCCCTTGGAGGTAGCCATTCTCGCTATTATCAATGGAACTGGAGCCACTCGCGTCACGATTCCCCGAAATTCTATTGAATCACGACAATAGCCAATGAATGAGGAAATTCGATTATCCGATGCGCGCTAGACCCGGAAGATCGTGCTACTGAAGAGAAAAAGAAAAACTTTGTGGTCCGATCCCCTCGATACTCTTCAAAAGAGAATTCACAGGTAGCCAATAGGAGCGAATGCGTGGAACACGTGTCTGAGGAGCGTTTCTCCAGGTGGGGAGCGAGTTCCTGAGAGTATCTTTTCGTAGATAATAATAGGGAGTTGCTCATGTACGGAATAACATCCCAGTCTCAATTAACAGAAGATTGCGTAAGTCGGTTTTTCAAACCATCGGCTTGTGATCATTAAATTCAATTGGAGGACTCCGCACGCAGTCAATAATTTACCGGTAAATTTCGGGATATTAGGGGAGGTTGGGGTAAAATGGACACTTTTGACTTTTTTAAAAATATTAGTGACGGGTTGAAATGTTGATGAAATATAAACTTTTTTTTTTCAATACAAAGAACAATTCTTTCCCTTGTGATCAGCCTAAATTGAGCTCAACTGATAAATTTGTTTCTGAGTTATGAATATTTTTAAAAAAGTCTAAAGTGTCCATTTTACCCTACTCTCCCCTACCGTCTTGCGGGGGACTTTTAGATGGCATTCGTAAAAATTGTTCCCTGGGGCAGCTCAATGTACATTCGATTAGAAAATATCCGAAACAGAAATTGTTTTGTGGGAGCAATCAGTGGTATTTGGTAGTAGGAGATATTTTCCCCGGACAAAATTTCCCTGGACTCAATTTCCCCGAAAAAAAATTCCTCGAACATAATTTCCTTTTTTAATATATGTACAGAGAAAAGACAAAAAATTGTCACTCAGCAGTTTTGCAAGAAATTCACAGTCTTTAATAAACAATAAGAATTCACACTTAATAACATGCATCAAACCAATGAACATTGACTCAAACTAATTGCTTAATATATGAGTCCAAATGCTTGCTTGTTTAATAGTTCATAACATTTGCGATGTTCTTCAAATAGTCATTTGTATTTTCCACGTTATAAGTGGGAGTGAGAGTGGGGGAATTTTTTTCGGGGAAATTTTGTCCGGGAGAATTTTTTTTCCAGAAAATTCGGTCTCGGGGAAAAGGTTCCTAATTCGTGGTATTTTAGTTGGAGAAAATGGAAGAAATTGTGGAGAAATATGGAATTCTAGTGATTTTTTTCTAGAGAATATTTCGCATTGAATATTTGTATTAAAAAAAATGCACGGGAAAGTTTTATGGAAAATTTACTATCAAATTGAGAATTCTATTGGATTTCTATTGAACTTCTATTGAAGAATTCCGCAGTTTTCTGCCTGTTTTTCTGTAGAAAATGTTTACAGATAAATATTTATGTAAAAAAAATTATAAATGTTTTCCTATAAAAAATGTTTAGTATTTTAAAGAAAACAGTGGAATTCCTTCCTTCTATGCGACTTTCCTCTCTTTCCACCAAACAAATCAAACAGTGAAAACTTCTGAAATTTCACCCGAAGAATTGTTATATAAAAAAAACTCAATAGAATACAATAGAGTAGAATAGATAGTTGCACAAAAAATTGAATTCTTTTGAATCGAAACTATGCAAAGAAATTCCTAATGATTCACATTCATTCGCTGCATCACTCGTATCGGCAACGGCTGTTCCTCAAATGATTTTCGACGAAAGAAAGTTCCGATAAATATCAATCAATATAAATGGATCTCCGTTGACCTCCAGGCGGAAGCAAGTAAAGACGTGAATGTGACCCTCTCTCGTATACGATATACATTCATGAACCACGTGGATGCGTCATTCGACGGACGTTTCCCCAGCAGAATGGCGTGATGCTCTGTGACATAACTCATATTCATATGCTCCAATCATAAACTGATGTTAACTATAGTTTTTACGTATCTCTGATAGAATTGCTGATCACTATGGGATGATGGGAGGGCGGGGCGTCAATGATTTTTCTAATGGTCACAATCTGCTGGGAAATCATGGCATTGGGTTGAACTTGATCGCATTTCAGAGCTTGATAAGGGGTCGGCATAAAAATGTGACCAGCACAATGTAAATTCGATTGATAACAAAATTATTCTAATGCGACTATTTCAATTCATCTTCTACATTTTTCGGGATTCATCCACAGATGAATGATTTTTTTTTTAGGTTTTCTCATTAGAATTTCATTTCAGATTTTGTTTTCCTCTATTCTTTTCTCTCATTTTTATTTGTATCGACGTTTAATTTCTTTACATCCCAATTTATCTTAATAAACGCCTATTTTATTATACTCACGCGTTTCAGTATTTTATTCCTGCGGAACAAAAATTTTGAAGAATGTGGCATAATACGAGGTAAATGTTGAAAGAATGAGAAAAATTTGCTCGAATTTTCCTAATTTTAATTCTCGTATTGAATTGAAATTTGATTTTCCATTAAATTCCGCAAAAATTCCATAACACGGAATTCCCATAGTATTATATTACGAATATCTATTTTTCCCTTTCGAATACATTCATTTCTTATCCCAACCCTCTTCTGAAGTTAATGTTACTTTTGTTTTCCTTTATTTTTTTCTCTCCTTTTTATTTAATTGTATCGAAGTCTAATTTCTTTACATCCCAATTCACCTATTTCATTATACTCACGCGTTTCAGTATATTTTATTGCTGCGTAGCAAAAATGTTGAAGAATGTGATTTATTGAGAGATAAATGTTGAACGAACGAGCAAAATTTGCTCCTATTTTCCTAATTTAAATTCTCCTGTTGAATTGACATTTGATTTTCCATTGAGTTCCCCAAAAATCCCATAACCCGGAATTCCAATAGTATTTTACTGCTGCGTAGCAAAAAAGTTTAAGAATGTGATTTAATAAGAGATGAATGTTGAACGAATGAGCAAAATTTGCTCCTATTTTCCTAATTTAAATTCTCCTGTTGAATTGACATTTGATTTTCCATTGAGTTCCCCAAAAATCCCCTAATCCGGAATTCCAATAGTATTTTACTGCTGCGTAGCAAAAAAATTTAAGAATGCGGTATAATAAGAAGTAAATGTTGAAAGAAGGAGAAAACGCTGTCAGCGATAATTGCGTCACGTGCGCACCTTATGAATTTCGAAAAAGAAGAAAAGGTAAATTGTCGTCAATCGCCGATTGTCATGACACGCATTATTTTTATTCCGTCAGTGCATTAGACATCACTCATATCTGTGTAGATTGATTACCAGAAATAAGTTGTAATCATGTCGCATTTATTCTTCAATTATGAGCAAATATTGAACTTACGGCGTTGCGGTTTAGCCATTGTCGAGTCATCTGTTGAGTCATGCATTTTAAGGAGAGAAGGAATTCCAATCGACTCGGCGGAATATCTCGATGAGTTGATTCGCTGGATGTAGATTTATCTGGAAATAACGGGTTGCGAAATGGCAGCTACTAGAATTTTTGGGAATTATCTATTATTGAATTAGAGCGTGGAGGGAATACAACGAAGAATTCACATTCTGCACTCTACTGGATAGAGGCGTCGCCGTGTGTTATATACAACATAGTGGGGAACCTCTTAGTACATAATAAATTGTACTTTCGCTTTTGTCGCGGAGTGGGGGCTCAGATTAACTTCACGTCATTCGAGAGCGAAGCGAGCGAATGTGTCATGGAGGAGATGATATCGGTAAAGAAGTCAATTTTTCTAGTATTTTAGAGTCCACGGGAAATAGAAAAAATGTTCACGAAAATTTGTTTTATTCGAGCGAAGTGAGCGAATGTGTCAGATGCCGTGGAGCAGAAAATATCTGCAAAAGGTAAATTTTTCTCGTATTTTAAGCTTGGCTAAATATCCTAAAGTCCAATGGAAATGGACAAATTTTCACGCGAATCTACAGAGCGAAGTGAGCGAATGTGACCGGTGTTGCGGAGTAAATGACATTACCTGCAAACAGTTCAATTTTTTTCGTATTTTAGATTTTGCTAAATATCCCAGAGCCCAAGGGAATTTAAAAATTAGCATAGGAATCTGTTTTGCAGAGCGAAGTGAGCAAATGTGTCACGTTTCATGGAGTAGATAATATTATCTGCAAAAAGATAAATTTTTGTGCTATTCTAGCTTTCGCTAAATATCCCTGAATTTAAAAAAAAGCAAAATTTTCATAAGAATTGTTTTTAGGAGCGTAATGAGCAAAATGAGCGTGCGAATGAAATATCACGGAATAGTTCAATCTATTAAAATTCAAGGGAAATTGTAAAAGAGACGTCATGTCATTGGCGGTCACGTGACCGTTATATAACGGATCGTGACGCATTTCCATGTCCATGGAAATTTCCACATATCGAGCGGTCAAATGACCGAGGAACCCATGCACCCGGCAGAGGGCTACGCGTTACAAAACCTGTACTCCGATACTTCCATCAACAAAAATCCACGTGATTTACGACCGAAGTTAACCTCGAAATCACGTCGCGATGTAAATACAGAATTGGAGAAAGGAGAAACAAGACGGAATAGGATAAAATTTCTACCGGTGTGTCCGTAGTGGCTGGTAAGTTTTAATTAAATGAGAATATATTCTACGGAAACAGGTGATTGATCAAATATTCCGAGTGAAGAGATCTTGATAATTTTAGTATGTGAATTCAACGAAATTCAGAACTTCAAATTTCTTCAGGGATGAGGAATAATCTGGGTGTCAATTTCATAAATGTTTTCGCAAGTTATTATTTTATATATTATATTATATAATAAGATAGAGTAAATGGAATTGATTATAATTGCAATATAATTCAAATATCAGATCGAATTATTCAAATGGGTTTTTCGTCAAATGGAGTCCCAGTGGCTTCTTCTCACCATTGTTAAAACTGATATGATATTATCATTAGGGGTTGGGGTAAAACGGAGACTTGACTTTTTTTTAAATATTATGAGGGGTTGAAATGTTGATGAAATTCAATAATTTTTTTTTTCAATACAAAGAATAATTCTTTCCCTTTGAGACGAGCCTAAATTGACCTCAATTGATAAATTTGTTTTTCAGTTATGAATAATTTTAAAAAAGTCTAAAGTGTCCATTTTACCCCACCCTCTCCTACTCTTTATACATTATTTTATATGAGAGCACAAGTGAATAAACTATTCTATTCTATTCTTAATTTAAAAGGAAGATGCGGTCCAGCATCATATTCATGAAATGGGCTAGGTCTCCCCAGAATGAGAACAAAGTGCCTTTTCAAGAGATTCTACCGTTGAGATTGAGAAATCGTGTCACTGGAAAGGGCACTCGAACTCGTGGTAAGAGTCGACAGTTGTTTTTCAAATGCAGTTAAAAATAGCATTCAATAGAAAAATTCTACCAAAAAATTTGATAAGCTTTGCAAATTCTTATGCAATAGAAATTAACAAAAAATGGATAGAATTTACGAAAAAATGCATTGGAATTTTTTATTCAATTTTTTCATTCGTGCAATTTTTCTCTTCATCATTAATATTTTATTCAGAGCAGGGATGTCTCCAAGAAGCCACTCTGCTTCTCTCCTGTCTCGTAAAACATAACTACGAAAACAAAACGTGCACGAAAGAGACCGAGAATTTCCAGAGCTGTTACGAAACATACCTGAAGAACAAANAGAAACTCTTGTAGAGCAATGTGAAATATAAAACTTGAAATAATGAGTGATTTTCGTTTCTTCTTCTCGAATGGGTGAATAAAAAGCCTGAATTCTCCTGTGATTGCAAATATATTAAATTTCCATTAAAATTTATTTACAAAATTCATTTACAAAATTCTGAGTCGTCCTCAGTCTTCTTCAGTTCGCTCTCACTTCTCGTGGGAATGCAAAATTTACAAATTCTTCTTTCTGAGTCAGAAAGTCATGTGGAATGTCCTGGGGCTGTACTGATTATTCAGGAATTTTTAGTTCATTTTTATTCATTCGAGCTTCTTGCAGCTTCTTCACAGCCAGTCTTGTTGTGTATCCTGTATAGAACTTGGAAAATTGCTATAAATTTTTCTATAGAAAAAAAATCTATAAACTTCTCCTTTCCCATACACCTCATTCTATTGAGATGTTTTCTATAGAAATTTCTCTACTCAAATTTTCCAAGTTTTCCAGGAAAAATAGAGTGGAAAAAAATATAACTGGAAAATTCCTATAAAACTTGGAAAATTGCTATAAATTTTTCTATAGAAAAAAAAAATCAATAGACTTCTACTTTTCCATACACCTCATTCTATTGAGATGTTTTCTATAGAAATTTCTCTACTCAAATTTTCCAAGTTTTCCAGGAAAAATAGAGTGGAAAAAAATATAACTGGAAAATTCCTATAAAACTTGGAAAATTGCTATAAATTTTTCTATAGAAAAAAAAAATCAATAGACTTCTACTTTTCCATACACCTCATTCTATTGAGATGTTTTCTATAGAAATTTCTCTACTCAAGTTTTCCCGAAAAAATCGAGTGGAAAAAAGCTATAACTGAAAAATTCCTATAGAACTTGGAAAATAGCTATAAATTTTTCTATACAAAAAATCAATAGACATCTTTTCCATAGACCCCATTCTACTGAGACATTTCCTACAGAATCGCCGAAAAACCAATATAATTTTCCCTTGAATTCGCATTTTCCAACAAAATTTTCCGTCGAAAAGATGAACTCGTGACTCTCATTGTCCCATGTTCCCGGTCTAAAAAATCCCGGCAAATACCCCCGTTGCAAAAATGACCGCAATTATTCCCCCTCACCAAACCCCGAAAAATCTCCCCTCTACACACTATCCACTCAATGGTTCAGCGCGCTGTGAATTAAAATGGCTCCTAGGTATCGGCCATGATGGCGTTGAAGCACAGGGATAGTCTAACGCAAACATGTACTCGCAGTGAAATAAACCAATTGTACCAAGTGCATGAGTGTTAAGGGTGTATCAATAATGCTAATCATTGTACAACGATGAGACCTTGATAAATACCATCGTGGTGGGCAGTTGTGGGGCCTTTTGTGGGACCCCGATACGAGCCCCACGTTGAATAAGAAAAAATAAAAAGAAACACAAGACGGAGGATCCAGTGAAGCCGAGAGAGAGAGAGCGAGAGAGAGAGAGACAGAGAGGGCGTTCGAGTGAGAGAGCTATACACGAGATACACGAATTTGCAGTGAGTGCGATAGTGACATTCACTACATACAAGTACGCCCAGAGTCTCTTGGCAGTCGTGCATACACAATACATATAATACATAGTACATAGGTTGTACATATATACAATGTCCCTGTATACACGTGAACATCGTGGACACATGGATTTGTGACCAGTGACTATGTACACCGTGTCCATGCATATACGTACACACATGTGTAATATATATTTATGTGTAAATAATTCAAAATTTTATGAAAAATATATACGATTGTTGTAGAGTGGCTACATGCTCGAGCAAGTGCAGACACATTCCCAGGGAACTCTGTATTTTTTTCTCTCGTTCGTAAATACGAGTGAGTGAGTGGTGTTTTTTTTTCCTCCCTCGTGCGGTGGGTGAACACATGGGGAGTTTATGAATTAATAGCAGTGATTTTTACACTTCTGCTCTGCTCTGTGGGGATGGTATTCACGAGGGCCTTGTGGACATCCTGACTCGTGAGACAGTGATTTTGAGGTTATGTGAGACTTTTTTTGTGGAGAATGTGGTTATTCAGTGAGATATTGATTCGAGAGGAGTTGAAGTGATTATTGGGAACATCTGTGATTCTATGGGGTCGGGGAGTGCTTTTTGAGGGGTTTTTTGGGGTTAATAAGTGAGGATGAGCAAACTGTCATTCAGGGCTAGGGCCCTGGACGCCTCCAAGCCCATGCCTATTTATATGGCTGAGGAGCTGCCTGATCTACCGGATTACTCGGCGATTAATCGGGCTGTTCCACAGATGCCCAGTGGCATGACCAAGGAGGAGGAATGCGTGAGTTTTCGGGGGTTTTTACGGGGGGAGATTGGGATCAGGCATGCGAGCATGTTTTTACAGTCGTCCGCCATTTTGGAATTGTGCATGATCTGGAGGGATTTGTAAACAAGAGGGTGATGGAGGTTTTGGGGGGGTGGGATTTTTTTTTCGGGGGAGGCCATCGTCAGGAGATGATTCGGAATTTTTTTTGGGTTCTGGTCTGAATTAGGCTGTCGTTTTGGCAGCGAGGGCTCTTTGGCGAGGTGTTGATGATGATGAGATTGAGGGAATACAGTTTTGGTCGCAGGGTTGGGGGGATTTAGGGAGAAAATTAGTTGGGGATTGAGGATTGTTTATATTGGGTAGATAGAGATGAATTTATTGAGGCGATTTTTATTTCTTACTGGTTGTAATAGGAAAGGTAGAACCAAATCTTGAGATAATTTAGTCTTTTTGAAATTGTACGTGATCTGGGGGCATTTGGGGGAGTTTTTGGGGTTGAGGGGGGGATTATTTATTGGAGAGAATTTTTTTCGGGGGAGTCTATCGTCGTGAGACGATTCTGCATTTTTTTTAGCTCTTGGTCTGATGCTGATGATGTTGATTTGAGGGAATCCAGTTTTGGTCGCAGGGTTGGGGGGATTTAGGGAGAAAATTAGTTGGGAATTGAGGATTGTTTATATTGGGTAGATAGAGATGAATTTATTGAGGTGATTTTTATTTCTTACTGGTTGTAATAGGAAAGGTAGAACCAAATCTTGAGATAATTTAGTCTTTTTGAAATTGTACGTGATCTGGGGGCATTTGGGGGAGTTTTTGGGGTTGAGGGGGGGATTATTTATTGGAGAGAATTTTTTTCGGGGGAGTCTATCGTCGTGAGACGATTCTGCATTTTTTTTAGCTCTTGGTCTGATGCTGATGATGTTGATTTGAGGGAATACAGTTTTGGTCGCAGGGTTGGGGGGATTTAGGGAGAAAATTAGTTGGGGATTGAGGATTGTTTATATTGGGTAGATAGAGATGAATTTCGTTAGACAATTATTATTCCTTATTAGTTATAATAAAAAAGATGGGACAAAATCTTGAGACAATTGAGTCTTTTCTGGAATCGTACGTGATATTAGGAGATTTGGGAATATTTAAGGGGGTTTTTTGTTGGTTTTTGGGGTTGAGGGAAGGCTGTTGACGTTGACAATTGTTACGGGAGAATTCTTTAGTGGAGAGAATTTTTTTCGGAATTTTTCTTTCGGGGGAGTTAATCGTCATGAGACGATTCTGAATTTTTTTTAGGTCTTGCCCTGAATTATGTTCTCATGGTTGGAAGGATATGGGATTTATAAAAAAAATTACCTCGAGTTTTAGGGATTGTTTGCATTATGAAGACAGAGACGAATGCCTTCATGTGTCTTCTGTTCATTCCAATCATTTGTTTTTTCTTTGTTACAGAGTCAATTCTTTGTTACAGAGAATTTTTTCCTCACTTGTGTCAATCGTCATGTGACGATTTTCCAACTGTGTAATCTTCATTGTGACTAATCCCCAGATTTTCTCCATTTTTTTAAATCAAAAATTTCCTTAATGACGATGTTAGTCTGAATTTCTGAATTGGGATGAATCGTATAAGCTATACAGTTGGGCCGTGAGAATGTTTACATCACTGGAGCATATCCCTGGAGCTTTAGAAATTGTTTACGTTGGAAATATGAATTAATACCTTCACCTTTCGTTTTCTCATTTCAACAATTTATTCATGATAAATGAGTTGTTTCTGTGAGGAACACAGAATTAACAGTTGAATTTAGTTATGATTTTATGAATCATACAGTCCTGCATGAAAATTGCTCCTCATTTTTCCCAATCACTGCATTGTTATGTTTTTTATCATATTTATCATGTTTTTATTCACTTTTTATTCTTTACTGCAAGAGAGAGAATTGAAGTGAGAATTTTTTAAAGAAGAAGTGAGAATTTTTTTAGTTTTATTAATCGCCATGTGACGATTTTCCAACTGTACAATCTTCATTCCGAAAAATACCTAGACGTTTTAATTTTTTCATGAAAAAATTCCGTAATGACGATGTTGTTTCGAATTTGTGGATTTGAATGAGTCATAGGGAGCGATACAGTGAATGTTTACATTACTGCAGCATATCCCTGGAGCTTTAGAAATTGTTTACGTTGTGAGACATGAATTAATACCTTCACGTTTCGTCCTCTCATTTCCCCCGTGCGTTTAATCTAAAAATCTTGTATAAATACACGTTCCAGGCAGACCACTAGAGCATGATGAATGAATCGTTTCTGAGATCAACGCGGAATTAACAGTTGAATTTAGGATTCATCTGGTTTTGTTATCAAATTAAAGCGTTAAAAACCGCTGAATCATACACTCCTGCATGACAATTGCTCCTCATTTTTCCCAACCACTGGATTATTATGTTTTCTAATCATGTTTTATCACATCTTTATCAGTTCTTTTTACTGAAAACATTAATCGAGAATTCCCCCGCGTTTATCGAGGAAATTTTTGACGATTTCAACGCGAAGATATTGATAATGACAATTGCCCTTCATAAAATGGGAAAACAGAGAGGCATGCTCGCTTGTAACGCTTTATAATCTCCTATAATACAATAACAATTGTTGGGAGGGAAGACTCACACGGAAAAATTTATATTTTGAAAAATATATAGAAAAATATTTTAAATGGGCCCAATTTATATAAAAAATATATATAAAATATGTGGTTTATTCATATTTTTGATATAAATAAAAAAGAAATTAATAAAGTTATAAAGTTATTTATAAATTTATAAAATTTTGTATTGGGTATTATTTATTTTAAATAAATATATAAAACATGTGGTTTATATATATTTTTTATATGTTCTTTATAAATTTGAAAAATATAGGGAATTATATGCGGCCATATTTTGCACTTTTTAAATATATTTTTTGATGGGGGGAGAATTCTTTATTGCGGAAATTTTTTTTTTTTCATTTACGTCAATAGCCACGTGACGAAAAAAAATAGAAATTAGAAATTAATCCCCTGTAATACAAATATAACGAATTAATCGAGTACCTGCTAACCACAGGAGCATCATCTCCAACGGGCAATATGCGCGGGATTAATAATCCCTACTCCAGAGGTCACCGACTTGACGGATGTGGAGGCATACGACAAGATTTACCCGGCTGATTATAAATTACCTCGGCAGTTGATTCACATGCAGCGTAAGTGAATTTCAGTGCTTGAAATCGCGAATGAAATCGATATAAGGAATTTTTAAAACGGGAAATTCAACATAAAAATGTTGCATTATCACCGTAATTGGTGGTTTTGGGGGAAAATTTCAGAAGATAATTTCGTCGATGGTAATTTCGACTGGTATTATTGGTTTTTAAGATGAATCGATAATTATTAAGCAGCGATTTGTCAATTTCATAAGAAAGTTGTTCCTGGGATGACTCAGAATTTGTCAAATAAAATATCCGAAGATATTTTTTAACGACATTTTTCAATTTTACAAAAGGATAAAAAATTTTTTAGCAATTTATTTTGTTAGAAATTTATCGTGTTAACATTTCAGTGTTTTTATCATTTTTATTTGTGATTTCGAAATAATAATAATTGTTCAAGCAGATTAATTAATTATGAAAGTATAAAAAATAATTTAATTGGATTCAAGAAGACAGAAAAAAATAAAATTGAAGAGACAATTAATCCTGGATTTGACGCCTGTCAGTGAGTAATAAACTATGACGTGTTATAGCATTTGCAATGGAACAAGATATCCCAGACTACGATATGGACTCGGAGGACGAGAAATGGGTGGGAGTTCAAAGTAGAAAAATGGATCTCACTCCATTGCAGTTCGAGGAGATGATGGACAGACTGGAGAAGAGCTCTGGCCAAAATGTTGTCACCCTCAATGAGGCAAAGGCGTTATTGAAGGAGGATGATGATCTGATAATTGCTGTGTTCGATTATTGGCTGAACAAACGTCTCAAAACGGTAAATTCACCCTTCACAACCCTCAGATAACGACTAGTCCCATTATTTTTCACTCTGACGATGGATTTTTTTCATTCACTTCAGCAACATCCTCTACTACTGACGGTGAAAACTGATCATCGCTTGGGGTCAGCTGCCAATAATCCTTATCTAGCATTCAGGAGGATAACTGAGAAAATGCAAACGAGGAAGAATCGTAAAAATGATGAGACAAGCTATGAAAAAATGCTCAAACTACGAAGGGATCTCAGTAGAGCAGTTACTCTTCTTGAATTGGTCAAGAGAAGGGAAAAAACGAAACGTGAACATTTACATTTGACTATTGAAGTCTATGAGAAGAGGTAAATCAACATTTATCAATTAAACCGGTTATTTCTTCATTTTTTCCACAAATCCGTGACAAAATGAGGGAACGAAATCCAGGGATTTAATTTTTCAATCGTTTTCTGATGAATGTTTTGTTATTTAAGGGGAAGAATTTATCGTATGGATCCTCTTTGTTGAAAAAAATGTGGTAGAAGAGATCTGAGCATGGAATTTAGTTCATTTATTTATTCTGAAAGGGATAAATATGTGTTAATTTCAAATATTTCAACTTTATTTTTACTTTTGCTATTAATTTTGTTAATTTCTTGAGACTCATATGTCTGCATGATCCACAGGTACCAAGCGGAGGACTTCAATGGCCAAATACTGTCTGACGTGTCGGCGTTGAAGACGACGAGGCCAGCATTCGCACCCCTATTTACTAATCAATTTGGTGTACACCAGAATTGGGCGAACAAACTCTCGAACAAGGTAATTTTAACGTCAGGGCAGGAAGACTTATGAATCGAGTGGTCTGAGGATTTTTTTAATGTTTCTAAAAGTGCAAACACATGAATTGACCATTACCCATTCGATAATTGTCATTACCGATTACTTTGTCATTCATATTTCTCGATTACGACAATGAACACTATTTTTTTCCATTAATATCTTCCTAATATTACGGAAAATTGCAGTTCCTGTCCGTCAGTCGAAATAATTACGTTATTATTCTCAATAGAGAAACAATTTTTCTGCAATTGTTAGCTTGCCATTTTTTTTTTTCTTCAAACAAAACTCGCTCAATTCTCGGATAATACATTAATTTTCAGGAGGATGGATTACCTCGTAAGGAGAAGAGACAGTATAAGAAGAGAAAACACAAAGTCGATGGGAGAGCTGGTGGTCTCGATGAAAGTGGTGTACGAATTGGCTCAGGTACTGGTAGCAGTAGGAGTACGAGGACCAGTGTGATTGGTAGTGGGCTGGACCCGCTCGCTAGCTCGGACGAGGACAGCCCTTTTCCCCACACACAAATGTCAATGTCGTCGGATCGCGATGAGGATGACAACACGGAGGATGGGCTTTTTGCCTTTCGACGAAATCGATATTCCACTTACCTTCCAGTAAGATATGTTTCACGTATTTATCGCAGTTTTTATCACTGATGGGGTAAAATGGGCACTATTATTTGTCACAAGAGAGAGAGAGAGAGAGAGAGAGAGAGAGAGAAATTTTTGGGAAAGAAAGAATTGCCTTTTCACTGGACAACATTGTTTTTTTTTCATTAGACAACTTGAATTTTTTTATTTAATTTTTATATTTAATTTTTATGCTGAATAATATCTGGATTAATAATGTCTCAATTGTATTGTCAAGCTACATAACGTTTCTCTTTTAATTTACAGCCTGTATCGAATGGCTTCGGCAATTGGCCCTGGTGTGAGAAAACAGAGGGTGGTGCAGCTAATAAAAAATACAGATTTGCACTCACCAGCATTAGTAAACCTAGTCCAAGGTGTATAGGCCTTGCGAGGCGGAGGCTAGGTCGTGGGGGAAGGTAATTTAATGAAAATTCATACAATTCATTATTACTTGAGAGGTGAATTGGTAAAACGTAATGAAATACGTCTGGAGAATGAGGAATTGTTGAGAAAAATATTCATTTGTTCATTTATTTCTGCAACTGATTCAACGGATGATTGAGAAAAATGAGGAGAGAGAAGAACACAATAGTTGAGTGCTAGGAGAACTATTGGGGGACAATTTTTGTTGAAAATTGAATATTTCACGGCTGAATTGGGGATTGCGTGATGGCGAATGAACTTGAAAAATTAATATTCTTTTTGAATTATTCCAGAGTTATCCTAGATCGCTATTCCAGCAGTATGGATGATATATGGTCATCGTTAGATTTTACAATTCACGAGTCACAGCACGACATACCTGTGGATCCTCTAGTGACGGCAGCCGGTACAACAACCACTATCAAGAAGGAGCCGTACGTATTAATGACTCATTCAATCAACAAATATCTCACTTCAATGGTATATCGCAAATGATGAAATGGAATAATTAAGGATATCCAAATGCTTCCGGACATTTTACATTTATTTTTTCAATTTAGATATATAAATATATAATTTGCAAATTCTTGGGCCTAATTATATCTTCAGTTCACATTGTTTAATGAACTTGTCAATGAATTTGATAACTATTGGATGTAGAATACACACAATGCTTGCCATGATAGTAGGAAATTATATCATATTTTTTTTCGCTTTTTTTTCTCCATTTTTAGAATTTCTTAAAAAACATTTTAAAAATCTGAAAAAAAATTAGAAAGTTTACTTTTGGGGGAAGATCGACGAAATAATTTGAACATTGCAATTAAATAATTTATAAACAATCAATTTTTCACCACATAAATCATTTGTTCGGAATCGCAACAAATTTATTCAAAGTTCAAGCAATTTCAGTTATTGATAAACAAATGTTAAAAAAAATAATAATTCTGTGCAAAATATCATTTGAATAACCCGGAATATTCACGATTTTTTTCACACAATTTAATTTACAAATTTGATGATTAATAATTAATGGTCAATAATGATGAAAGACACTTGGATATCCTTAAATACGGAAAATCCATAATTTTTGAATACACACAATGCTTGCCATGATATTAGGAAATTATATCATTTTTTTTTCGCTATTTTTTCTCCATTTTTAGAATTTCTTAAAAAACATTTTAAAAATCTGAAAAAAAATTAGAAAGTTTACTTTTGGAGGAAGATCGACGAAATAATTTAAACATTGCAGTTAAATAATTTATAAACAATCAATTTTTCACCACATAAATCATTTGTTCGGAATCGCAACAAATTTATTCAAAGTTCAAGCAATTTCAATTATTTATAAACTAATGTTGAAAAAAATAATAATAATTAGATTGTGGTAATCTCGTAACCCAAAACTCCATCGAAGCCAAGATGACTTGCTAAACCCAATAAATGTACTTTCCAGATTGCACTTTCGACCAAAAACCCCAGAATGTGATTACCAGCCCCCAGACGCACCCCAGAACTCATCAGTGGTGACAAACAGCAGTACCGAAGAGTCGGACAATGATTTGGAGCCAGATCCACGCACAACCCATCAAGTCTATCAATTTCCCCAAGAGGCCACCTCCATATGCGTAGACTTTGAGCCAGAGAGACCGGGTGACGAGTCCCCCTTCACAACTGAATTCAATGTATCCGATTATTTTGCTGTCGACACACTATCGGAATTTGATCTTGGCCTGTCATCATCGATAAACGACGACCAGTATCAATTTGGCAGTTCCCGCTTCCACGTGACCCAATTGACAGACAATGTTATATCATGCCGTGGTAATCAGTGCAGTGTTAGTAGTGCAACTGTAAATACAAATGTCCCAATAGTGACTACAACGTGTACACCGTCATTATCGTTATTATCATCATCAGTATCATCAGCAATATCGTCATCCATCACTACCTCAATTGCCAATCCTTCCACATCGACAGTTATATCATCAGTCATGAATAGTACACATCAGCATCAATTTATCGACAATGGTAATTATCAGCAATATAAGAATCAGCAGAGACAATCATTATCACGAAGTGGTAATTCATCGATTTTGAGTAAATCAGTGGTTACTGGTGGGGCTAGACATAGTGGTAATGTTGATTTAACTGGAATAACGAACTTTGGAAATGGGCATCAGAATGGTCCGTCCAGTCATTTGCATGGAACTAGTGTTACACTGCAGAATAGTGGTGGTTATAGTGGGCATAGTCAGGGGGCGTTGTTGTTACCACAGAAACATCCAACTACTGGGCTGTTGCCTGGATTCATTGCTCCCAGCAAATTGGCCAGTCTTGCTAGGCAGCAGCAGCATCAGGTGCAGCAGCCTGGGACTATTCAAGGACAACAGTTGACGACGTCTAAGGACATTACGCTTAATAGTAATAATAGGTAAATATATGTATTTATAAACAGTCGCATGATGACAATAGTAGACTTCAGTCATAAATTTCATTTGGAAATTTGGAAATTTGGATATTAACATCATTTGGCCAGAGTGAAAAAAAACGAGAATTATTTTCACTATATTGCATTCAGATTCTTCTATTCTTGACGTTAAAAATGGGAGACGACTAAAACATAATACGAGCATAATTAAACGCAATATTAAAAAAGAATAACTTTTTTTTTCATCATTTCCCGTTAATTAAATCAGTAAAAATCATCGAATAGTTTTCCTGAAAAACAGAAGAAATTCTCATTATTAATATTTTCCAGTGAAGGAATGGATATGGAAGTAGATGGTGTTGAAGGATCATCATGTGATACAAATTCACAGCAGCAGCAACTAGTGCGAACTAATAAGACAAATTCACTGGCAATGGAAGTGACATGATGCCTGTTGTTAAAACCCCCGTCGAATAATTCAGTTACAACTGGGGGCTTCGCTTATCAATTTCACAAAAAATTCAAGCAAGAGTCAGGAAGAATAACTTTTCAATGGCTCTTCAACAATCTCTCATTCGTCATTTTTTTAATCTGTGAATAAAGAAACAATGTTGAATGATCATTGAGTTGGCAAAGTGCGGGCTACGCTTATTTTTTATTGATTATGTGAAATATCCGTTGAATGAAGAAAAATTTCACCCCTCGGGGCTTCGATAATTGGATGAAATTGCATTATTCTAGAGGAAGGAGGAAAATAAACAGTTTATTTCAGATTAAAATTTATGGTGAATAATATTGTCCTGTTCCCGACGATGTGTGATAGTCAAATGTAGCTAAAAACTTTGTGAGTCATTAATTCACTGAACTTCCTTGGAGATTCATCAAATTAACGTTAATATTGAGTGACATGCATTGCTCAATCTATTGGGAAAATATGATGTACGAGGATGAGGAAAAATTTTCATTATTAAAGATAAATAAAAGTTATGAATATACCTTCATGTACATCGATACCAGATAATTTACAAATTCGAGATTTAATTATGAAAATGAAAATAACAAATCGTAAGTGAATTGAATTTTGTTTTTCCAGCTCAAAAGTACTCGCTCTTGGAAGTATTAACTCATTTAGTCAACAAATTTCTCAGTTTTATGGTATATCACGAATGATAAAATAGAAATGAAAAAAATGAGATACTAAAAATCGTTAAATTCGAGGCGAACCGGATACTTCATTGTAAACAAAATGAGTAGAGAATTTCCATGATGACCATATAACACTGAGTGACTCTGCGGTGAGGAATGTGTAAAAATGAATGATAGGAGTGCCGGTGATGATAGGGATGGATGAATAGATATATTCATTTGAACGATTTCAACTAAACATATAAATGAGAGAAAAACTACAAATATAAATGATAATAAGAGAAATTTTGTAAATACAAAAATAATTACGCTTACTGTATCTTTTAATTTAAGGCGATTAATTAAATCAATGTAATTAAATGTTGTTGTGGTAGGTGCGCAGTGATGTGTAAAAAATATGACTAATTGAAGGATAGAAAGAGAATAACACGGAAGAAATTAATTGAAACAAAATCACAGGGAGAATAATAAATAAATTTGATCCTGACATTGAGAGAGAATGTTTTTTCTGGTGTATTGATTGTCCTCATGTTGTCGTTCATGACTTGCGAAATTATTTGTTATTTACTGTTTTGGGGAGGTGATGGAAGGAGGGAAAGGAGAATGAGGTGGATTTTAGTGGTTTGATTTTGGGAAAAAACTTTGAGATTTTTTTTTTTAAATCGGAAGTTTTACTGTGGTGCTTGATGGGCGTATCGCAACAATTAAATAATAATATGGGGAAATAGTGACATTAGTATGAAAACATGGTCCATAATCGTTAAACTAATATTTATAAAACTGGAAGACTAGAAAGATAAATTTTCGAACTAGGTGCTGGTGAATTCAGCAGCCTCGCAAGTTTTGTTTTACAATTTTCCTTTTACCATTCTTGATTATTATATGACACATTAATTACGTAATTGACGTAATTGCAACCTAATGAGGACTGCCTGAGAATGGCTCGAATGGAGAAATGGGGTGAATGAATATTCGGGAAAATAATTTTTTCTCCCGTGTGAACAGACCCTTAACCCAATGTCGCTGGAGTCACTCCATGAAAACCCACTTAGAGCTCACCATTCTCGTTGCTTCGCCCCGATTGGCGGATTCCCCTCCGCCCTCGCGCCGTTTGGCCGCTGCTCCATGACTTGGACCAATCGGAAATTGCCAAATACCCAGAATAACCATAAAAAACTTCCTGTCCCTCTCGAGCCTCCGCGGAGTTGCCAGATTGGGCGATTTGCCGCCAAAATGGACGATTTTTGAAGTTCTTTTGGCGTCTAAATATGGACTTTGGCGGTTTGACGATAATTTGGGGTGTTCGTAAGATTTAGAGTTCGAGGGAAAAAATATATATTGTATATTATATATTATATATAATATTATATTATATATATTATAATATAATATTATATATAATATATAATATTATAATAAGGCAATTGTTTTGATAATATATGATATATAATATACAATATATATCTTTTCCATCGAGCTCTAAATCTTATTATATATAATATTATATTATAATATATAATATATAATTAATAATATATAATATATTATATCGTATATTGTATATTATATATCGTATATCATATATTACATATTATATATTTTCCTCGAAATATTTTTTTGAGGAAAAAAAAATATAAAAAAAATATAATTTTAAAAAATATAATGATGTGCGATTTTTTGGCGACACTAGCAACGACTTTGGGCGATAGGAGGGGGATCACTGGCGGACAAGACCTCTGAAATGAACATCTGGCAACCCTGCCCGCACGGCCAGTCCACTAAATATTCCATCAGTGATGTTGTTGATGTCCATCGCTCGTGAACACTCCAGTACACCCTCATTACTGATAATAACACTCGTGAAACCGATAATGCACGAGTGACGGTGTCTGGTGATCGAACGATGCGGATGGTCAGCTAGTCACCGATAAACAAATAGACATCTGTGTGCATCTCCGCGCGAACTGCTCCAATTGTTTTCCATGTACAAAGTGATCAGCTCAAGCTGACGTTAATTGACGTAATACAAGGGGCAGTGATCAGTCTCAACGATAAAAATTATTTGGAAATTCAAGGGGACTGGGGAATAGTGACTTGCGCCATTCGTAATGACTTGATTGTTCTTTATTCATCGAGTTGGCAATTGTTTTTGTGGACTCGGGGTATTGATTGGCCTGTTGTCTCGTTAATTTAATTAAAATTCTTGGGAATTGGGGGAGCAGAGTTGTTCGGAATTACGGACGTTAGAGAATTGTAGATCGTTGAGAGGTGTCGAGTGAGCTGATGTAATGGGGGATCTCAGCGACAGTGGTGAAACGATAAGTCTAGTTGTTAAGGCACCGGATCAACAGATTCGTGATCAAGTTGTCAAGTGTCAGCTGCATTGGACTGTTGCAAGGTTAAAGGAACATCTTGAAACGGTTTATCCCACGAAACCAGTGAGTTGTCGTTTTAGTTGGGGATTTTAGTGTTATGGGTTTGGGGGTAATTGATTGGAAGTGTTTTTTGGTGGGCAGAACTGAGATTTTTTAAATTGATTTTATTGGGGGGATAATTTTGTAAATAACTGCGAAACGTAGGGGAGGTTGGGGTAAATGAACACTTTTGACTTTTTTTAAAATGTTAATGAGGGCTGAAATGTTGATGAAATTTCATTTTTTTTTCAATACGAACAACAATTCTTTCCCTTTGTGACGAGCTGTAACTGAGCTCAATTGATCAATTTGTTTCTGAGTTATGAATAATCTTGAAGATGTCTATAGTGTCCATTTTACCCCACCCTCCCCTATCCTTTTTTATCAATTCGTTATTTTATTTTTATTTACTATTTAGGAATGTAAGAAGTAATTTTAGATATTTAGTTTTGTTTCAATTCTATTTTAATTCTTTTTTTTCGTTAGGTTCTAGTGTTGCAAGTTAATTCAGCTGTGAAGGACTGATTGATTTATTTTTAATTGATTTTATTGTTGGCAGAAGTTCATAAATATCTGCAAAAAGTAATGTGTGATTTTAAACAAATGAAAGAATTAATTTTCGTTGAAAATAGATCAGTCTTTTGGAAATAAAATTTTTATTCTCTTTCGTATACTCTCGAGTTTTTACGATTTTCCCCTCCACTTTTTATCAATTCATTATTTTCTCTCTGATAATCTCCATTCCCCAGAAATTAGAGTTAATTATCAACTATTTAAAAATATAGAAAATGATTTTATTAATTTATTATCTTATTCTCAATTCTTCCAAGAACAGTTTTTTCTTTTTTCTTTATTGATTTTTTCTTTAAATCAATTTTCTGTCGAAGATAATTTAGTTTTTTGGGCTTGCTTGTGAAGATTCGTTTATTCGTTATTGTAGAAACGATGTGAGCAGAAGGTGATATTCTCTGGTCAGCTGCTGGGGGATTCCATGGTCCTGCAGGATGTCCTTCCACAGCATTACAATCAGAATATCCCACCTGACAACACGTACATCATTCATTTGGTGTGCACGTTGAAAGCAACCACCTGCCAGCCACTGCCGAGCTGTCAGGTAGCACCCAGTACAGTCCGTACACCTGATATTTTGACGACGTCGTCGTCAACGGTACAGCAGTACTATAGTCAACTCAATAGTCAACAAATGGCGTGGATGCAGCAAGCATATGCCCATTATTTAACACAGTACATGCATCTGTGAGTTCAACATTTCATCCTGATTAGTGTTAACACTTCGACGTGATCCAGGGGAAATCCGTGGCTCGAGGGAATAATTTGAAAAAATTATTTGGAAATTTTCACATTAGTTTGCACATTTATTTCAAGCAAGTGAACAATTTTTCACTTTTCTATAATATTTTTTAGAATAGGGAAAATTAAGAATGAGGAGGAAAATAAGTGGATAATGCCATTTTTTAATAAATGAGTATAGTGGTTGTAGCTAATAAATTAGCAATTTCCTTGCGAATGGACTCTTTTTTTTTATTCTTTCTATTTTTTCATGTCACAGAATTATCATCAATTGACATGTCATAAAATTTTTTGAGCATTTTTTTAATTATTATGATTTAGTCCTGACCAATGTTAATGTTTCGGCGTGATCCAGTCGAAAATACGTGGCTGGAGGGAATAATTTGAAAAACTTATTTGGAAAAATTGCACTTGAAAATTTAAACTTTGGAAATATTAGTCCTTAAATTTTCACATTAGTTTGCACATTTATTCGAAGCAAGTGAACAATTTTTCACTTTTCTATAATATTTTTTAGAACAGGGAAAATTAAGAATGAGGAGGAAAATAAGTGGATAATGCCATTTTTTACAAAATGAATATAGTGATTGTTGCTAATAAATTAGCAATTTCCTTGCGAATGGACTCTTTTTTTTTATTCTTTCTATTTTTTCATGTCACAGAATTATCATCAATTGACATCTCATAAAATTTTTTGAGCATTTTTTTAATTATTATGATTTAGTCCTGACCAATGTTAATGTTTCGGCGTGATCCAGTCGAAAATACGTGGCTGGAGGGAATAATTTGAAAAACTTATTTGGAAAAATTGCACTTGAAAATTTAAACTTTGGAAATATTAGTCCTTAAATTTTCACATTAGTTTGCACATTTATTCGAAGCAAGTGAACAATTTTTCACTTTTCTATAATATTTTTTAGAATAGGGAAAATTAAGAATGAGGAGGAAAATAAGTGGATAATGCCATTTTTTA
>NW_021680418.1:113038-151685 GCF_001412515.2 Diachasma alloeum
TACCCTGACGTCATTCTTGGGTTCCTCCTCCTCGCCGTCCGGTGTTGTCGGTGTCCTCTTCCAGTCTAGCCGTGTCCTCATTCCAGCTGAACCACCAGCCATCCACCTTGATCCTCTGCCTGAAGCTCGAGACCCATGCTGACCTCCCTGCTTCATGAGCCTTGGCAGCGAGGCCCGACAACCATTCGTTGACTGCTTCCTGTCTCCATGTGAGGTTATCCCTCAAGGCAATGCCCTCCCGGGCTAGGTGTCTCTGTGCTCCCCTCTTCATCAGGGCCCTCTTCTGCGGACGGTTGTCCAGCCTTACAATTAGGCCCTTCTCGCCAGGGAACACTGCCTTCACCTCGATTTTGAATCCCAACAGCCTATCCACAGTCGTTCTAAATTCCTCCCCTGCCTCATCTCCTCTCTGAGAACGCAAACCCGTGACTACCACATCACTCTTCTGCCTCTCCTTAACATTGATTTCATGTTTCCTCACTGTTTCACTCAGCTTCTCTGGGGCGGAAGATTCCCAGTCGAGACCCTCCAGTGGACAGCCATGCGGTTCCTCTCTCTGGCTCCCCTGACGGTCCCTTCCTTCTCGATCTTCCTCTCCTGACTGAGCCGGGTCTTCAGTGCTAATTCCATCTGGATCATCTCCTGGGATCTCGTCGCGATGGGGGGGTGGAGTAGGAGCTCCTTCCTTCCCTGTTACCTGCATGTGAGCTCCCACCGATCTGATCTCTGTCCTAATGACGCGCAGTTCGTTCATCACTCCTACCTGAGCTGCCTCGACAGCCGTCCTCAGTCTCTCCAAATCAGTGTCAAGCTTCTCAAGGGTTGTCTCCTGACCCCTCTCAGCCGACATGCCTTCGTTGGACCCTGCTCCCTTGCTTTCCTCTGTTCGGGTGCCTCTGAATTCTGTCCTGAGGCCTTCAATTTGGTGAATGAACCATTGTTTCATTTTATTCTCCCTTTCCTCCAGATAAACCCTCAGGGGTACTCCTCCTAGGATGGCCTCTTCCAGATCGGCTTGCGTGTGCTGAAACCTCACACCTGTCAACGTCAGTACGTCCCTTGCTGCCGAGTCACCGATAACTCCAATGTCTAGTAGATCGCATGATTTCTCTGGCGATTTGCTGGAGTCGGCTGCTTCTATCGGATCGCTATTGGTGCCCCCCCCTGTCACAGAAGTTCTGACATCCTTACCTTTCTTTCTGGAGCCATCCACTCCAACACTGCTCAAATATCCACAATCCTCGTCCTCTGGTGGTCCCAGGATGTCCGCGAGCTTGGCGGTTTCTCCCTGCTCCCTCCCGGCCTGCTTTTGGATTGACCTGTTCTCGGCGGCACTTATCACCGGCTCCACCACCGTCTGTGTTTCCGGGTTAATCGGAGTGAGCACGATCAAGTCCCTAACGACTGGGTCGTCCACCATCTCACTGCTCTCCTCTTCACTTTTCCGGGATTTCCCGCCACCTCCCCGCTGGCCTGGGGGTGTTCTGGGGATTCTATTGCTTGTGGTGAGTGCCGTTTTACCAGCCTTCTCATCGATGCCCTTGCTCCTGAGGAAATAATCCGAAATCTTTATTTGATTTTTCTCCTCTTTCCTTTTACGTCCTCTCTTCTTCTTCGCAGTGTCGTGCCCATCCTCGGGGCCCGTGTCGTCATCTGCCGGGTCGGTATACTCGGCATCCTGCAATATCAACTGAAGCTGTTCGGCGTCCACCTCACCTCCGCTTTTTTTCCGCCGAATAGCCCCTTCTCCTTCTCCCTCTCTATCCTCGTCACCCATCTCGCAGCTAATGCTTAACCTCCTAACTTGCCGTTGTGAAGCGTTCGTCCTCCAGTGCTTTGCAGTTCCTCCTTCGGCTCGAACCTTATTACTCCCCTTGATCAGCGAAATGCGACGAGTACTTCGATTATAAATTTATTAATATAAACCGCGATGAAACCCGCAGATTCTACAAAAAACTACGAGCCTACAATCCGCACTACTTGTTAGTGCGACCGCGGCGCCCCCTCCTAGTGATTGTTGCTAATAAATTAGCAATTTCCTTGCGAATGGATTCTCTTTTTTAAAATTCCCATTTCATAATTCTCTTCTTCAATTAAAATGTCATAAAAATTTGTGGTCATCATTTAGTTCCGTCAAATGTCAAATAATCAATTGAAATTCCAGAATGACAGCCCAAGGAATGCAGCTGCAGAGCACGATCCCCTACGTCCAATCCACGAATGTCCGCAGGTCAGACGCAGCCAGTGGCGCCAGTAATCAAGCCCACAGCAACGCAAATCAGGACGAGGAGAATGACGATAACCATGGAGGCGACCAAGACGGGGTCGATGCAGGCGTCAACCCTGTGAATAACAACGTTGGGGAGAATCGAGAACCCGGTCTCAATCGAGATTGGCTCGATGTCTTTGACGTCGTTGCTCGTGTCGTCGTTCTGTCCAGTATTATTTACTTTTATTCATCTCCCACGAGGTTTCTTGTGGTCACGTTCCTCGGATTCGCCATTTATCTGTACGTATTCTCATTCTATTTATTTACACATTCTTTGATTAAATTCATTGATAATTAAATTTCCATTCACTTATTCACATTAAATTACGTATAAATTCGAAGTAAAATAGTGCAAATTATTTTTTTGTCATTAAAAATGCTCATTTTCAAACTTTGATTCTACTTTCAATTTTTTTCTTCTTTTTCAAAATAAACGGAATGATAAAATTGTGAATTTCTTCTCACATACTGAGTCTCCTGAAGTTTAAATAATAAATTTTACATAATTTCTTCATAAAAAAAATTATAAGAAACATTTCTATTTAATTTCACATTCTGAACCCTCATTTTTTTCCATTTGTCCTCCCCCCGGGCTTTTCTGAATTAATTTCCATGCTTTATAGAATCCAGGGTGGATTCTTCAGAGGCCAGCCAATATTTCCAAACGATAATGGTCGAGCAGAGAACGATAACAACGCTGACAACGAAGGTGCTCAGCCAGCAGACTCGATACATCAAAGAAATCAGCCCTCAGCTGCTGAAACCCCACCCCAGGAACTGAGGGCGACGAATCCCAATGAAGACAATGGAAGGCCTGGCGCCTGGGCATTCACGTGGACCTTCTTCAGTTCGTTCTTCGCGTCCCTCATACCTGAACAGCCACCCCCCGTTCTTTAAATCAATCCAGTACCAAAACTAGTTTTTTTCTGCGAATTTATCCTTTTACGATCAGAAGTTTTCCTTCACGCGTACAATAAGTAAATTGACGGCATGTAGAGGGGCTGTGGATACAGGAAGGAGGCGACACTTCGTTAAAATACTCTTGAATAAAACACATTCAAGTTGTCCCTTGTAATTAGTTAAATTCCTGAGCAAGTGTTTCAATTTATTTTCGTCTATTTGTGGTTATCGATGGAAGAAGATATTCAGAGGAAAGTGTTTTCTCTCTTGTGATATAAGTAAATCATTCATTAATGTTGATTGATTTTTATTGCATTGAAAATAAAGTGTATTCCAAAGATTTATATATGTTCGTGGATAATTATTGATTGTTTCATTCGATTTCTGCGATTCATTTGATTCGTACGAACATTTTCACGAGACATCTGACGCAATTGATTAATGAGGAAATATAATTCAATTCAATGACAATATGAAATCGTAAATGATGTCCAGTAGAAGAAAATGATTGATTAATAGTTAAATGAATCAATAATTGAGTGATTAATTAATTGATTAATTAATTCACCAATTAATATGAAGAAAATCCAACTTTCCGCTTTTAACTGTAACGGAAATTCGCTATTCAGATGTCTAGAATATCAATTGTTTAAGTTTACTTGAGGCTGTCGATAGCTGGCAGATGAGCCCATGGGAAATAAAACTCACCGAAGCAGTAATGATCACTCGGTAATGAAGCAAGTGTGGTCGGGTATCGATAAAAATCCTCAGTATCACGCCAATTTATTTTTCATAAGGTAACATGAGCCGCACAAACCTCCTCCAGTCACCAGCAACATTTTCTTTCAAATAAATTTATATTTCTGAACATTAGCTTCTGCAAAACACATGCTCAATACTCAAAATACTTCACCACCGATGTGAACGCTCCACTGTCGGTGGACGCTCGAACGAGCGCCAAATTCCGGCTGATCATCGAGGCTCTGGGATATTTACTACTTGATTCCTACAAAAAACCCGATCAGTTGGACTACATCACTGGATACATTGCGATGGTCCACAAGGACATGGAGTTGAACCGTTCGGATATGTTTGTAATTTCTTTATTCATTTTTACAGATTTTTTTCATGAAAAATACATTGCAAAATAGTTGGTTTGAATGGAGACAGCATTCCGCGTGGGAAAAAAATTCACAGAAAAACCCAGCGAATTCGCTGGACAATTCTATCGACGAAGTCAATGGAATTCGATTTTTCTGAACAAGTTATTCTATTGAGATGTTTTCTACGAAATTTCCAAGTTCAATACAATTTACTTATTTATTTATTTTTGTTTTTATTTTTTAGTAATTCTGATTTTATAAAGTTTTTTGTTGAATTTTCTTGATGAAGAAAAAGGAAAAATGGGACGAAAAAAAGTTGAACTGCTTGAGCTGAGGAATCTCTAGAATATTTTCTGTTGATCAGTTCAATAGAATTGTCTAGCGAATTCGTTAGATTTTTCTATTAAGGATATCCAAGTACTTTTACTATTTTTTCTCCAGTGAAATACTTTTCTACTTTTGCAGTCGAACATCGGAGCTTTCATTTGAGCCACATTTGACCCTGAGTTTCCGAGCATTTTACAATGGTTTTATTATTTAAACTTTGCAGGTCTGAATTCGAATTTCGATATTGAGCTGTTAGAAACCATTTTAAAAATCTGAGAAAAAATAGAAAGTTTAATAAAAGGTGAAATCTAAAGTGCAAAAGATACTTGAATATCCTTAACCCTAGATTGGCCGCCATCATATGAAGGAAACCCCGCCATGCGTCGTTTTTCATTAATTACAATTGACTGGCTAACCGGAAAAATTAAAAAAAAATTGACTCTATTAAGGGGAGACGGAACCCCTTAGTCTACATCACATCTTAGAATTGTGTTTTCTCCTACAATTATTAATTTCTATCAATAAAATTACTATCGACTCGACTATCGCATTGTTGAGTCAATGTCGTAGTTTAATGACTAAAAAATAATAATTGCTGGAGAAAAAAATTCTAAAGATTCATATAAACGCAGGGGTTCCGTTTCCCCTTAACGGAAGTGTCTGAAGAATTATACAAATTTTTAGAATAACATATTTCCCGAAATTTCCGAAGAAAACAAATAATTTCGACCAGATGAATTACTGTTTCCTATGTTAAACGGAATTGCCCATCACGCGACGTTGCCAAAAACGCGGTAAACGCGCCCGCTCAGTGTAGAGTGAATTCGGCAACGCCAGAGCCTAGATACACGGCGGGGAATCCCCGCGGAGGTGACCAGAGTCGCCGCCTCGCGCCCGGTGACCAATCTAGAGTTAAATTTTATTCCCGCGTGTCTCACTGTTCGTGAACTCTCCGGATTTTCAAGAATTTCGGAGAAAGCCTGATTGATTACTTGACGGTGACATTCCCCCGATCAATGACTCCGGACTGTCGAGCCATTGTTTCCGGCCACATTCACAATCTCCTGAACGAAATATCCCGGAAAATGGAGGATTTGAGGGAGAGTGACGTCATTGGGACGGATGTTGGCAGGAAAAATGAGAAGGTAACTTCGCAGTTGGGAATTTACGAGGAATTTTTCTCCAATAAAAAATTCCGATCTCGATCCATTCGCCCTCAGAAATCTACTAAAGGAAGATTGCGCCGTAGATCGGCTTCGATCTACGGCCACACGGTGGACTATTGGATAGAGAGGAAGCGCGAATGGGATGAGCGGCTGGAGTCCTGGAGGCGCCAAACCGATGCGATGAGTAAGGAAACTGGAGGCTCTTCACCGGAAGAGGAGCCCAGGGTGACGATCGGGCCGGTCACCGTGGCGTCCGTCGGCTCTCATGCCGATCAATTTCTCAAGTCTTACGGGGTTATAGGGGAGGTAAGGCAGGCGGCATCAATTCACAAAATTTCACAGAAAAACCTGGGGAAATCGGTAGAAAATTCTGTTGAAGAATCCACACTTTTTTCTGCAGGAAATTTCCGATAGAAACTATTTTGTAAAATCAGTGGAATTTCGTCTTTCTATAGAACTTTTTTAGAGGAATTCTTCGACGTGAATTTTCTAAGGTTTTCCCACTATTTTTATTACGATCTCATTAAAGAAACTGAACAGAAAAAAATTGGGAAATTTGAGCCGAGAAATTTCTATAGAAAATATTTCAATAGAACAAATTGTGTCGAAAAATTGAATTCTATAAATATTTTCCGTCGAACGTTTCTATGGAAAAGGCGCAGATAAGCTGCGGAATTTGCCGATAGAATCGGCCAAAAACGAATAGAAACTTCAGTGGAAATCCAATAGGATTGTCTATCGAATTCACCAGATTTTTCTATGAAATTTTTTCATGCGTGACGTGTTCACGTGTTTTTGGACAGTCCCATGACTCCAGACGCCGACGCCCAACCCTGATGACCAAGAGATCGGGCGAGATGCAGTACAAAGTCGTCGAGACAATGATCGATGCCCTCAATAAATCCAATAGGGAGAGGAATTCCATCACCACTGACTCCATAGCTAGACAGAGACGTCGTCAGAGGCACTCAGACTCTTCCTAAATGGGCCTGCTGGTCTTCAGGTACGTGTAGTTTATCTTATCCGTAAAGTTATTTTATCCTTCATCCGGGTCATTTCCGGGAATCTAGTTTTCCAGTGTCTCGGGATCTGCCTCCGCGCGAAGGTTTTATCAAACTCACATTGTTGTCACTCGCTACTCTTCGTAATTTATTGTCCCTAGAACGTGAAGAATACTAAAGTAGGTGAAGAATATTTATAAAAAATATTTAAAATAAACTAAAAATATTAATTAATATCAATTAATATTTAATATTTTTATATTGATTTTTTTATTTAATTTCTTTTTTAGAATATTTGGTGTATTTTATGCACTGAGCTCGTTATCAGAAGATCGCAGAAGAATCAGTTTTTATTCAAGTAGATTAGACCAAATGGTCTGAGTCAGTTTCGCATCTTTGTTGCCATTCGGAAATGAATAATTTATTTTGAAAATTTGCCACATCAAAACGCTTTCAGATCTATAAAATCGTTTCAAGATAGGTTTATTTAAAATGATTTTATGTTCCTCTTTCCTGTTCCTCTCTACATTCAGGCCTGGATCTGTGTTCACTTGCGAAACTTTCCTCTCAAGTTTAACGTTATTTAGTTAAATAATGAGAATATTAACACTTTTTCTCGAAAATAATTTCCTTCAATGCATTTTGTTTATTTTCCCTCACTAATAGCGAATTTGAATGATTTTTTTCGCATCTCTGTTGCCATTCGGAAATGAATAATTTATTTTGAAAATTTGCCACATCAAAACGCTTTCAGATCTATAAAATCGTTTCAAGATAGGTTTATTTTAAATGATTTTATGTTCCTCTTTCCTGTTCCTCTCTACATTCAGGCCTGGATCAATGTTCACTTGCGGAACTTTCCTCTCAAGTTTAACGTTATTTATTTAAATAATGAAAATATTAACACTTTTTCTCGAAAATAATTTCCTTCAATGCATTTTGTTTATTTTCCCTCACTAATAGCGAATTTGCATGATTTTTTCGCATCTTTGTTGCCATTCGGAAATGAATAATTTATTTTGAAAATTTGCCACATCAAAACGCTTTCAGATCTATAAAATCGTTTCAAGATAGGTTTATTTTAAATGATTTTATGTTCCTCTTTCCTGTTCCTCTCTACATTCAGGCCTGGATCAATGTTCACTTGCGGAACTTTCCTCTCAAGAGCCTCAATTTTTCACATCCCCAGAAGAATTAAAACCAAATATTTCTGCGAATAATGAAAGAACGCCTGAACGGAAGAATGAAAAGAAAGTTTTCATGCATGACCATCCTCGAATAAACCCAAGAAATTACCTTGTTCTCGCCGCGGCCGAAGAGATCGGCGGAAATTTGAACAGAGACGGTGAATCGAGAGGTCTAACAATGGGTCCCATGACGCTCTCGATTTCCCTGGGTTCTGGAATCGGCGGTAGTGGTGACTCCCAATCAGAGTCCGTCGAGCTACTGGCCATCCTGCTGTCGTCCAAGACCTCGACATTCCGTGAAATCGGAGGTAATCGGTTATTGAAGAGCATCGACGAGACAGACAAATCCACGAGATTGCTGTCGTTGTAGGCAGCTGCGTGAATCTCCTGTTGATACATGACGTAGAGCCCCTGGAGATCTGTCGGCAGCTCGAGTTTGCCGTCCTCCATGATCCTCCGCTGTCTCGTGATTATCTCGTCCGATATCTGCCTCTGTCTGTCGTACCTCAACAGCAATAATTCTCTTCTTCTCAATTCGTGCTGTTTCACCAGCCTCTCACTCTGCAGCATCATCTTGTCGGCTTCCAACTCATGCACTCGGAGCATCAGCGCTAACAGCTCTCGCTCCTGGTCTGAATTTATTTGGGAGGGCAGCTCGTCCTCTAGATTTGCACTTCGCTGCCTGCAGGCTTCCAACTCTCGCTCTGTCAAGGCTCGCAGCTCTGAGTATCGCTCTTGCTCTTTGTTGATTTCTGATAGCTCGTTCCAGGCTTGTTGGACGGTTAGGTCGTCTATCTCGGCTTCTTCGGTTGAGTCTGAGGGAATGGAGAGGGAGAAGCATGAGCAAGAGGATTGTCTTGCACGAAAATTTAGATAGTCTGAGTTAGTTTGAGTCAGCCGGGGCTGATTTGAGCTGTTGGAGTTCAGAATCACGTGCGAGACTTCTGCTCATTCAGAATGACTCTTGCTCAATCTCCCACTCAACTTTTCATTCATTTTATCTACTCGTTTTACCTCTGAGTTTGAGCTAGTCAGACACTTTTGACTCAAGTTTCAACTACTGTTATTTTACTCTAATTCACCAAGTCTATTCGTCTTCTACTTCGGTACAAAAGAGATAAAACGATGTGATTGTAGGGCAACTTAGTTACCAGCCAAGTTCGTGAGGAGTGTCGCGCAGACTTTTCTCACAGCTCACAGTAACAAGGCTCTTATTTAAAAATTTACTAACACTCTGAAATCAAAAATATAAAACCACTAGACTTACCTTCATTGTCGACCTCCTCGACTTGACTGTCTGCACTAGATCGTCTTCTCGTTGAGTCTTTACTCGCTCTGTAGAGTTTATTGTTCCGGGATTCCCAGTGGGCGATTATTGCGTGCTGCTGCTCGCCCGCGATATTCAAACCCAGTAGGTGGCTATCCAGTTCCATCAATTTACGTCTGCCAGAAGTCAATAGAATGAATCATAAACAGCGCAAAATACCGTTCTATTAGCAAAATTTACTGGTTACATTAATTGAATGAATGAATGACTATTTTCATCTGCGATTTTACCTCAATCTCATCTGCTCCTTGAAGACAGAAACAATTTTCTCTCTCAATCTTCTCAAATCGTTGGACTGAACTTCTGTAATCGGCTCGTCGATGTTGGATCGCGGTCGATCCGAGTCATGCATTTTCGTCCTGAGCCTGGAGATCTCGTTCTTCAGATCACTTATGATGTCCCGGTACTGAGACACGTGGTAATTAACATCGACAATGTTCCTCTCGACTTTGTTCGTGATTCTGTTGGCTCGATCGGCGTACATGAGGGTGTTCTTGCTCTCGTCCCGGTGGGCGGCGACGGGGGAGACGTGAGCAATCATAACCGTCCGACTGTTTCCTCCCAGGGCGTCTTTCAGGAGACGAGTCAGCTTCGAGTCTCGGTAGTTTACGTATCTTGCACCGCAGGAGAGCGCTGTGATGCAGTTCCCCAGGGCCAGGAGGGATCTGTTTATGTGGCCACCTTCTTGCAGTCGTTTTCCTTGGTTCTAGGTCAGATCAATTGGGTTTTGTGATTGATTGAAGTTAATGAGTCAATACAGTAGCGAAGCGGTAAACCGGGCCAAGTTGATCTTGAGTATTGGCCAGTTTTTGACGAATATCTCGGAATCTAAGAGAGATAGCAAAATTTTTGTCATGACCTTTTTTGTAGAGCTGATTAAGAGCTGCAACAAATGTCATTACGAAAATTTCGCTATCTCCCTTAGGTTCGGAGATATTCCTCAAAAACTCAACTTGGAGATCAGTCGACTTAAAGTAGCTCTACCCTTCGGCCGGGCTGTGCTGTATTTTTGGATATTTTCAGTTTTCAAATTTTTGAAATAAATTGCATGGAAAAAATTTGAAAAAATTCATACCCAGTCAGTTTTTGAAACATTTCCCTCTTATAAATAAATAATAAAATTAGTTTGCAAAACGGTGGATTATTTTTTATGAGGTGTCAAAAAAATTCTTGATTTTTTCACATCTAATGAAAAAAAATCAAATTTTAATTACAATGGAAATGTTGATTTTCACATAATACACTAGGTTAAATCCTGATTTTTAAACATTTCATCTTTGAAAAACCAAAACGATAATTAAATTGAGAAAAAAATTAGAATTCCGAATCTAATCGAGTTGTCTGCAATTTTTTTGTTTTCAATAATCTTTGAATTTACCAAGAGGGTAGAGCTACTTTAAATTGCTTTACCACTTCGCTACTGATGTGCAAGTTGTCATGATCATCAGCTGAAAAAGTCATACTTTCGTTTGCTTAGCCCTTTCCGACCCGGCGAGATCAATCATAAAGAGTTTTCCCTGTTTGACCCTCGTCCGGTGTCCAATCTCCCTCCCTGACTTGGGTTTGGTCGTTTGCTTGACCAAAACACTGAGTAATGCGTGACTCCTCGATGACGTCTCGTTGGCCGCCGTCGGCTCGACGGTTCTCGCGGTGTTCCCCCGGTGCAACAACTTCATCACCTTCAATCAACAAATTGAACCTGTTACTCGGGGGAAAAGTGTTTGGGATTGTTTGAGGGAAGGGAGGCAGGAGCAACTTATTACTTCCTCCGTGGAATTCGTTGATATCTCCGTGAGACCCGCGACCTGAACATTACGACCCCTAGACTCGTCACGCAACTCCAAGTAACCGGTACTGGGATTCAACAGGTCGCGTATGTTCTCGTTGTATATTTCGAGATATGACATTGTTACCTGGAACAGGGGAATCGGGGTTTAGGGTTCAATAGGAGGAGCATTACTCGAGTGTTAAAGCGTATGAAAAAATTCAATAGAAATTCTAGCGAATTCGCTAGAAAATTCTATTGGAATTCTATGGGGTTTCTACAGGATTTCTATTGGAATTCTATTGGAAAATTCCATTTGTTTGATTCTATTGCATATTCGATAGGAAAAAGTCAATAGATTTCGAATTTCTACTTAAATTTTTCTCTTGAGATTTTTTCTACAATGCTCAGGCATCAATTTTCTACAATGCAAAACAAAACAAAATCCAGCGGAAAAAACTTGGAAAATGTTGTGCTCAATAATTTTAATAGAAAAAATTTAAGAGGAAAATTCAAACGGAAATTCGAAATCTATCGACTTTTTCTTATTGAATATCCAATAGAATTTTTCAATAGAATTCCAATAGAAATCCTATAGAAATTTTCCTGTGCACCTTCTTTACTCTATTTTTTAGAAAATATTTTTAATATCAGGAAATATCAATATTTTTCTATAGAAAATATTTCAATAGAATATAATGGGGCTATACTTCTGATTCTATTTTAAAAAATCGGCAGCTTTTCTCGGTTTATGCTACAACAGAATCAATTTCATAGGACAAATGAATTGAATTTGAGTTTTGTGTAGAAAATATATCAATAGGACAAGTTTTATACAAAAATCTAATTCCATCTATTTCCTCTATAAATTTTCCACTGAACATTTCTGTAAAAAAAACGCATCGAAAAATTGCGATTTTTTTCAATAAAAATTCTATAGAAATCCCATAGAATTCAATATTAAAATTCAATATTTTCAATATTTTTATTACAATTCAATATTTTTTAAATTTATTTCGAAAACAACTAGTTTCAATAAAAATGTAAAAAAAATCGTTCATTTTGGATGAAATTTTCCACAAATGCCATCTCCTGGCACCGAAACAACTCACGAATTTGTTTATTCACGAGTTATTTAAACGAGATAATTAAAAATTGAAAAAAAAAACGTCAATTACTTGAACATCGACGTTATCCGGGGCTTGTCGACTAGCCAGGAAGATGTCATTGAGCGCTCGGACCATGACCCCAGGCTCCGCGGAACTCCCCACCATCGTGTGGGTTTTGCCAGCACCAGTAGCCCCATACGCGAAGACTGTGGCATTGAAACCGTCGATGATGTCCTGGACCAGGGGTTTTGTCGTGCCCTCGTAGACGTCCGCCTGTGTGGAGCCTTCCCCGAGGACCACATCGTACAGATACTGGCGCGGGGAACTTCGCTTGAGCTTATCTACCTCCAGGTCATCCAACATTACCATCTGGAGTGGACAACACATGATCATCCTCACAATCATTACGTCAATTAATTTATTCAGCTATTTTTTCGAGTTCTACACACGGACAACGAAATCTAATAGAAAAATCTAAGGCGTTCGCTAGGAAATTCTATTGAAGTTCTTTTAATTTGTCATTGGCTCTGTCAAAAAGTTCCGCAATTTTTATGTGCTTTAAAAAAAAAAATTTAGTAGAAAACAGTTTTTAGAAATTTCCGGAAAATTTCGAAATTTCGAAAGAAATTATTTTTTTAGTAGAAAAACTGGGAAACATTATGAACTCGTCGAGTTCTCATAGAGAACTCGTCGTTTTTCTCTCAGTGTATATAACAGGCAGTCGCGCACTCGTTCTTGGCGACGGGACCCAACTGCGTCCCTTGATCCATTCATCTTTTAAATAACGTGTGCTAAAAACTAATGGTTATCCACTAGAATTTCCCAGGGTTTTCCACTGAATTTCATTTGACGTGCGAAGAATTAATCAATCTCGTGTCCATTATCGTCACCTTATTATTAACAGCATGGATAACCCGAGGGCCGGACTCGCCATCGCCCAGTGGTCTGATCCTCACCGCCACCTGATCACGAGCCAGAAAAGAAAAAAATATTCATGAGAGTGTGGCAAAAATCGATGAACCTCCTGGTGACCTGCAAACCCCCAGCGGTAATTTGTGTGCAAACTGAGCGGTCAGACGTCCGTCCGGCACAACGACCCAATATCGATCAATTCTTTGCAGGTATCCCACCCCTCCGCCTCACTTCGCCACTCGCTGATACATCTCAACGAGCCTCGTGCACGCAACTCAATTCATTTGTTATTATTTCATAAATTATTCACAGTGACAAATTTTGCCTGCCATCCCTCACTCTTATTGACAATGAATTCGCCGCGGAATTCAGGCGTGAAAAAGTTTAACCGCGAAATATAGCGCCTTCTTCAAGAAATTTTACGTATTTTATTTTATTTTATTTGAATTTTTACTGAATTTCTAGTAGAACTCCGAGAATTCCATTCAAGTTCTGGGAGAATTCTATTGAAAAATTCTATTTGTTTTTTTTGCACCCGTTCTATGAAAGATTATGAAAATTTAAGAAACATTTGAGAGAAAAAAGTCTAGATTTTTAGTTTTTTATAGAAATTCTTGAGTGTAAATTTTTCAATAATTTGTAACACTTGCCATTTTATACTTTTTGTACGTAAAATGATGGGAATTTTATTTATTTTAATCGAAGCGATTACCATGTGAAGATTTGAACTCTGTCATTGGCCACGACTGTGGTTTTTTTTATAAATAAATAAATAATAAAATAGAAGAAAGAAAACTTGAAGAAATTATGAAAGAATTTTTATAGGAAAAATCTGAATAGAATAATTTATACAGAAAAATTCACATCTATAAATATTTTTCTATAGACAAATATTTGTTTGAAAATGCGGGGAAGTCGCATAATTTTTAAAAGAGGTGCCGTAAAGAATAAATAGACTTTTTGTTAGAATTCTTATGGAATTCGAATCGAAATTTAGTAGAATTAATTTTTTTAATCCGTTATATTCTGGAATTATCGAATGTTCTAGTGAACAATTCCGTTGATATCGATGAGAAAATCCTCTTCAATTTCATCTTTCTACCGGAATTCAACACAAATTTTCCAAGTTATTTTCGCTGTATTCTTCTCCCCTTTTCATTGAAAAAATCAACCGAAAACCTTCGAAAATTTGAGCGGAAGAATTTCTATAGAAAACAGTTCAACAGAATAAGTTGCGTAGAAAAATCGGATTCCATTATTTTTTCTTCAATATTTTCAATTGAACATTTTAAAAATCGTCTAGCGGTGGAGTAAAATCTGCTCCCGATGGAACTTTATTCTGACGATTTAAATCGCCCTCATGTGGGAAGTATTCAACTCTCGAACCGTTGACGTTAAGTTTTTAATGAATATCTCGGAATCTAAGAGAGATACTAACATTTTGCTTATGAACTTTTTCCTAGCCCTCAGTTCGCTCTACAAAAAAGGTCATAACAAAAATTTGGCTATCTCCCCTAGATTCCGAGATATTTGTCAAAAACTGGGCAATACTCAAAATGGGAAGTATTTAGATCTCGAACCGTTGACGTTAAGTTTTCAATGAATATCTCGGAATCTAAGGGAGATACTAAAATTTTGCTCATGACCTTTATCCTAGCCCTCAGTTGGCTCTACAAAAAAGGTCATAACAAAAATTTGGCTATCTCCCTTAGATTCCGAGATATTCGTCAAAAACTGGGCAATACTCAAAATGGGAAATATTTAGATCTCGAACCGTTGACGTTAAGTTTTCAATGAATATCTCGGAATCTAAGGGAGATACTAAAATTTTGCTCATGACCTTTTTCCTAGCCCTCAGTTGGCTCTACAAAAAAGGTCATAACAAAAATTTGGCTATCTCCCTTAGATTCCGAGATATTCGCCAAAAACTGGGCAATACTCAAAATCGACTCGGCCCGATTTACCGCTGCGCTCCTCAATTTTACCGTAAGTTTTTCCTCGATAGCCCGACTGGACCGGTCCTTCGGAACTCTCCGGCAACTGCCGCTGGAGCTAGTTGTGCTGCCACTCGCGCTGCTGCACTGCGTCATGTTCACACTAATGCGCCAAGCACTTCAACCCGAGCCCGTCATGTATTCCCAAAAAAACCGCACAAATTTCCCAAAAAAAACTCAGTCGCGAGCGGAGAATTTCGGGGAATTCCCTCCGCGGTGTTGGAACCCCTCGAGCATCGCAATCAGCTCGATGCGACTCGATCGCCTGCCGATCCACGCACGACTGCCCTGATGAGGTCTCCAGGAGTCCTCCAGAGCGTCCTGTCGTCCACCCGCCCACCGTCAACGGCGCAAGTCCCCCAGAGGCACGCGTCCCTTTTCGATTTCACCCCTATGCCCGCGCTTTTCCGACGTAAACATCACTCTTGCCATTATCGTCAGCGTAATGAGCCCCATACCCACTCATTTCCAATTATCAATGTCAAATTTCGCCCGGGGACGTCCCGTTACCTCGATTAATGCTAAAATATGAGACGTTTATCTTCGGGCACTGCAACTTCCTGCCGACAAAGTGGCGCTTTTATTTCCAGCTGGAGGTTCTCGTAATTCGATTCGTTAATTTTTCAGCAATGCCAGTTAGCGATGGCTACTTACCGAGCTCATCGGAGGAGTGGTGAATAAATTGCGGACGGAACAGAAGAACTACATCAAAGTGGCGGGTCGATAGGGCCATTCTGGCGGGCATTTGAAGCTAATGATATTCTTATGGTTTCCGCAAATAAATTCGAACGCGGAGACGAACGGCGCGAGGCGAGTCAAGGGTAGTGAGCAGCTTTTAAAGGTCTCGGAAGGTGAAAGCAGTTTTTTGAAGGATTTTTTGGCGCAGAGGAAAAATAGAGAATTTGATTTTGAGAATTTGAGAATTTTTTTTAGAGAATTTGATTTAGAAAAAAATCTGAATCGAATAAGTTGTATTGAAAGATCTGATTCTATTGAATTTTTCTTTCCGTAATTTATTTGAATTTTAGATCTAATATGAATATTCAGTGTCAAATTGTAGTGAATTTTCAGTGAAATCGGAGATCTCATGATTTTTTCACCTCTAATTCGAATTCAGTGTCACTGAATTCGAATCTGAAAATTGAAGAATATATTTACCAGAATTTTCTGGTTTTCTATTCATTTTCAGGGAAAAATGGAACGGAAATTTGGAGTTCTGTTTGATTTTTCCACGAAATTCTGAATTTTCAATGACAAGATTTCCTGAAATTTCAGTGGGATTAGAACATGATAAAAATTTCCGGAATTTAATATCAAGTTTTTCGAAGGAAAATCTAATGACACAATTGGCCGAATAGATTGGCTTCAAAAAACGTTACACTCGATTTTTTATTAAAGGAAATATTTCGTTTTAAACAAAAAATAGAGAATTTGATTTAGAGAATTTGATAATTTTTTTTAGAGAATTTGATTTAGAAAAAAATCTGAATCGAATAAGTTGTATTGAAAGATCTGATTCTATTGACTTTTTCTTTCCGTAATTTATTTGAATTTTAGATCTAATATGAATATTCAGTGTCAAATTGTATTGAATTTTCAGTGAAATCGGAGATTTCATGATTTTTTCACCTCTAATTCGAATTCAGTGTCACTGAATTCGAATCTGAAAATTGAAGAATATATTTACCAGAATTTTCTGGTTTTCTATTCATTTTCGGGGAAAAATGGAACGGAAATTTGGAGTTCTGTTTGATTTTTCCACGAAATTCTGAATTTTCAATGACAAGATTTCCTGAAATTTCAGTGGGATTAGAACATGATAAAAATTTCCGGAATTTAATATCAAGTTTTTCGAAGGAAAATCTAATGACACAATTGGCCGAATAGATTGGCTTCAAAAAACGTTACACTCGATTTTTTATTAAAGGAAATATTTCGTTTTAAACAAAAAATAGAGAATTTGATTTAGAGAATTTGATAATTTTTTTTAGAGAATTTGATTTAGAAAAAAATCTGAATGGAATAAGTTGTATTGAAAGATCTGATTCTATTGACTTGTTCTTTCCGTAATTTATTTGAATTTTAGATCTAATATGAATATTCAGTGTCAAATTGTATTGAATTTTCAGTGAAATCGGAGATTTCATGATTTTTTCACCTCTAATTCGAATTCAGTGTCACTGAATTCGAATCTGAAAATTGAAGAATATATTTACCAGAATTTTCTGGTTTTCTATTCATTTTCGGGGAAAAATGGAACGGAAATTTGGAGTTCTGTTTGATTTTTCCACGAAATTCTGAATTTTCAATGACAAGATTTCCTGAAATTTCAGTGGGATTAGAACATGATAAAAATTTCCGGAATTTAATATCAAGTTTTTCGAAGGAAAATCTAATGACACAATTAGCCGAATAGATTGGCTTCAAAAAACGTTACACTCGATTTTTTATTAAAGGAAATATTTCGTTTTAAACAGCTGGAGAAGTTATCGCGAGGAAAAAAATTCGTAGAAAAACCTAGTGAATTCGCTCGACAATTCTACCGGATTTCTATTCACCTTTTCATTTAATCAAAATCTGTTAGAACAACAGATTTGTTCAACCGGGAACCAAAGATGAAATCACAATACTTCTGAAAACAGAGAGCACCTTTAGGCTTCGATTAAAAAATAAAAAAGTCGGGAACAAGAATTATTCGTCTCAATTAAAAAAAAATATCGAGCTGCCATTGAAGATTGAAATTCTCTGTCCCTGGCCACCTCAACAAGTCCTGACCCTCATTTACATTAATGAAATCATTGACATTGACGACAGCCCTACTCCAACGAGACTCACTCTCGGATAATTATAAATTCCCCTGTCGATATCACAGCGCGATGAATTGAGGGCGGCTATAGCGTCACCAGTGCAACCCTCGCGAATAGAAAATTTCTTCTCTAGTCATCCTTGCTCTCCATTTCGTCGACACGAATTCGTAATTGGGTGTAGGCCAATGGAATACAGAAACCCACCCATTACGTGCGTGCTCTCCCGTACAATGGAGATGCTAATCTCAGTTCTGTAATCTTCCGGGTACATTTAAACGGGGGGTGGTATATTTTACCCCTTGTTTCAATGGCCAGCCTGAGTGGCCCCAAAAATACACTGAGGTGAGTCCTTTTATCGGGAAGTGACGAAGGTCGTCACCTTCGGGGGACTCGAGAAATTTTCGTGACTCACGCAACCTGTACAGGGTGTTATTACACGGGGGAGGATAGATTAGCTGAGGTTTTCTCAAATGTGCGTCAGGCAAAAATCCAGTCGTAGAGTCCGGAAAATGAGGTGAAGTCCGGCACTTTCTTCATTTTTTTCGCGTGTTTTTTCAGTAAAAAAAAGGCATGACCAAAATTTATTAGGAAAACCTAGCGAATTTCTCAGGCATTTCTATTGGATTTCTATTCGTTTCTGTTAGTTTTTGTTCGAAATATGAAATTCTATTTTTCTATACAACTTATTCTATTGAGATGTTGGCGTAGAATTTCATCGGATCAAATTTTCCAAATTTTTTTGGTTGATTTTCTTTATGAAAAGAAAATACTATTATTATTATTATTATTATTATTAATTTATTTATTTGTTTATTTATTTATTGCTTATCAGGAGACAAACTCCCTCACAAATTTGTACATGAAAAATAGAATTTAAAAAAACTAGAAAATTTGAGCCGAGGAAATTCTATGGAAAAATCGAATTTTATGGACTTTTTCTATTAAATATTTCAATAGACTTGTTTAGCGAATTGTATAGTGAATTGTGAAAAGCAGCTATAATATATAGAGACAAAAGCAATTTCCCCTTGTTTTCTGTCCTAATTGAAAAGGGGAAATGACATGATTTAGAAAACGAATTCTCCTGATCAGACACGATTAAAAAAATAAATTCCATTTTTTGACGTCGCGAGGGTGAAGGACCTCTGAGGCTAGTTTTTGAGGAAATACTATATCACGCGGTTTATTTATAGTTGATACTAGAGTTTTTAGAGTCCCCGAGAATGAGTAATTTTCATTCAGACGTCTTTCATTCATGTTTCGTAAAAAATGGACAATTCTTATGCAGTAGTTACGTGGGAGAGAGTAATAAAAAATCGGAGGATCTTTGGTCTGCTCTGGGTTGCATGGCCCCTCAAAGTCGCGCCCTGCTGCGACGTGCGATAAAGTTAAAAATTAAAATTGAAATTAAAAAACTAGGAAAAATGTTTTTCGTTGAAAACTGTCGACGAAAATGTTTGTCGAATAAATGTTCATCTCTGTCGTGCGATTTTTCGACCGATATTCAATTTATAAACAAAATAATTCTAATATTTTTAATTTGTATTAAAATACAAGTTAATAATTCGGTCGAAGTCCTCTCCACAACAGATATTTAATAGGATTAAATTTCTATAATAGATAATGACTAGATTTTGATTTTTCTGCTTCTGTATGAGATATTTTCCAGTGATTTTCTGCCTCAGTTTCGCGGGTTTTTCGATAAATAATGTAAGAACATGTGGGTTAATGAATAATTGCTGGGGAAATTGGTGAAAAATATTTATATCCATATAAAAGACCAGTACAGAATATTAAAAATCAAGAAAGCAGCTGGGAAGACAATTCTGCTCCTCTTGTCGATCCACTGGGCGATTTCCTGTGGAGTCATTGTCGTGAAGTTGTGGAGTTTAGCTAGAGTCGGTCGCCGCACTGGGCCATTTCCTGGTGAAGGTGTAGCGACACTGTCAATCGTCATCACGCTGCTCGACAGCTCCTGAGGCTTCTCCTCGTCGTCTATCCTCACTGAGGGGATGTTTATCGTACTTGGAAAACTCTGCAAATCAGGTGTCAATTTATTTATTCACTTATTTATTTATTTATTTGTTTATTTTATCCCCAACATTCCTCGTTTTTTGCAATAAGAATGTTTAATCGAAAATATTCCATTAAAGAAATCAATTAAATAGTAATAATTAATTGCTTATGAAAGAAATTAATTATTAATTAGGGGAGGATGGGGCAAAACGGCCCCCCTTCAATCGTCAATATTTTCCGATTCAATAATCCGATTGGGATGAGTTAGAGCTCGTTTTGAAGAATGAAAAATTATCTTCAAAATGAAGTTGAAACTGGGAATTTTCACAATGTCATTCACAAGTTATTGACAATTGAAGGGGGGCCGTTTTGCCCCACCCTCCCCTATTATTAATTATTTAATTAATTCAATTTTTCCATGCAATTTCGTCCATTGAGATATTTTCAGTAGAAATTTCTCGGCTCAATTTTTTTTTGGATTTGATTTTTTCCAATGAAAAGATGAAAAAAATGGAGTGAAAAATTTCTCAAAAAAGGTTTTATAGAAAGACGAAATTCTACTGATTTTTCTGTAAAATAGTTTCTATTGGAAATTTTAGATTAAAAACGCGCAGTAAAGCCTCGGACTTGTGCAATAGAATCGGCAAAAACTAATGGAAGTTCAATAGAAATTCAACAGAATTTTCCATCGAATTTCCTGTGAGTTTCACGGAGAGAAAAAATCAATAAAAATTACCCGGAAAAAACGTAAAAATTACGTTTCGAAGCGAAATCCGCGAGCGAAGTAAAATTCAATAAAAAGTGTGAGTCGGAACTGAAATTGTACGAATCGCCACGTAAATTCAACGATTTGTTCCGTAAAAATTAACCAACCGCCTGATGACTCACCGCTGTGAGGACAAGTCGTTCCGTAATTTTTCCCCAACGACTGAGAAATTTTACGGAACGCAACGTAGAAATAACTCACCAGCTTCATAAAAATTGTTGAACGTTCAAGAATTTTTTATTTTCGAGGCACAATAAGTCGCCAAGTTTCTGTAAGATTTGACTCCTCTGGAAAAAATTACGTGACAATTTCGTACTTTGTTGGGTGATGAGCCTGAAAATTCACTGAACGTTTCAGATTTCTTCTCTTCCATTCCTATAAAAATTGCCGGAAAACGACTCCCCATTGCGGATTACGTGAATTGTTCCGTAATTATTACTGAATATTTCCCTCCGTGAATAAAATTTCTTTCTGCGTGAATACTCACATGAACAGTGAGGTAATTCTGACTACTGTAATCGGGCTCGCTGGCGGGTTTGTCCAGAGAGGACCAGGAGCGCGATCGCTCGAGATTCGTCGCATTTTTCTGGAATTGTTTGCGAGCCAGATGAGGCGTCAATGTTGATTTCAGAATGTATTTGCTGTTTACTTTCTTCAATGGCACATTTTTCCTGGGAAATCAATAAAGATTACGAAGAAATGTTGACTGTACATGTCAGCGGAAAAATATTGAATATTCGAACGGAAAAATTGAGGGGAAATGTCCCCTGGCGGGAGCGACGGGAGAGGGACACGATCTGATTATTCGGAATTAGTATTTATTATCGTTGTTTAAACAGATTTTTAGGTCGTTCACGTCATGTTGGGGGTGTCAGCGACGTGAATAATTGAGGGTGATGATATAGACGTCATTCTGAAAATGAATGGAATGGAATGGTGATTCAGAGCACCCCCATAGCGTTGCGGGTAATAATCACCCTCGGTTTTTCAAATTTTCCAGAACAACAGGGATTTTTTTTCAATTTTCCGATCGTCAGATAATGTCCTCAATTTTTTTATCACGCTGGGAGCTTTTTTCAGAAGTTCACTCGATTGCTTTTGAAAATCCGGAAATTTTCTCGATTACTCTCAAAAAGTTTTAAAAAAATAGAAAACGGCAAAAATATAAAATTCAGTAGCGAAGTGGTAAAGCGGTTCAAGTCGACTCATCTCTTAGTTGAGTTTTTGAAGAATATCTCCGAATCCAAAGGAGATAATGGAATTTTCGTAATAACCTTTTTTCTAGAGCAAATTGTCCTCTATAAAAAAGGTTTTAATAAAAAAATTTCTATCTTTCTCAGATTCCGAGATATTCACTAAAAACTGGCCCATATTAAAAATCGATTTAAACCGTTTTACCACTTCGCTACTGAATTGTAAAATCACTGGAGAAAAAATATTCTATTGAACATACTTTCGCCTGTAGATGGTATTGACGAATGCAAATTCGACCATAGCAGCAAAAAGGAAAATAGTGCACCCCAGGAACCAGATTTCACTGGCCTTGATGTAGGAAACTTTGGGCAATGAATTCTCCACTTTAGATGCCAGTGTCATGAATGCTAAAATTGTATTCGTTCCGAGAACAATTCGTGGAGGGCTGGCGTCCATGTGTAGCCAGAATGACACCCACGAAATCACGACAATCAATATCGAGGGGATGTAGTAATCCATAACAAAAAAGCCCATTTCACGGGCGAGCTTGAAGGTGATGCTTATGGAGCTGAAATTGCCGGCTGAAAAATACAGTTCATCAGGGGGTAGATTTTTATTTAGAGGCCAATTGGTGGTTCGGCTTGGCTTGTGATTCTGAATTAGTGGACATTACCGAAATGACCGTAATGCTGTTGCGCAGCTGTGTACGATACCTCAGTCCCATTGACCCATTTCTCGACCAGTCGATATTCGGTTAAATGTAGTTCGTCTGCAACTACCAGTGGCGACTCGTCCCAGTCCAGTTTCATTTCTTGAACACTGTTAGTCCCTGGAGGAGAGGATTCACGTATGGAAAAATTTCTATAGAAAATTTAGCGAATTCACTAGAAAATTCTATTGGAATTTTATGGGATTTCTATTGGAATTCTATTTTTTTGCGCTGATTTTATTGGATATTCGATAAGAAGTCAATACATTTCGAATTTCCATTCAATTTTTTCTCTTGAGATTTTTCCTATAAGAACGCTTGGGCATCAATTTTATACAATGCAGAACAAAAGAAAATGCAGCGGAAAAAACTTGGAAAATTTTGTGCAAAATAATTCTAATAGAAAAAATTTAAGAGGAAAATTGAAACGGAAATGCGAAAACTACTGACTTTTTCTTATTGAACATCCAATAGGATCGGCGCATAAAACAAATGGAATTTTTCAATAGAATTGCAATAGAAATTCTATAGAAACCCATAGAATCACGTTGTTATCGCGAAAAAATTTCGTAGAAAAACCTAGCGAATTCGACTAAAAACTGAATAGAAAAAAATGAATAGAATTTGATTTTTTAATAAAATTTATTCTATTGAGATAATTTCTACAGAAATTACTCGAATCTAATTTTCTAGGTTTTTTTGTTAGATTTTTTTAGTGAGAAGAGGAGAAAAATTGAGTGAGAAAAACTTTGAAAATTCAAGTCGAGGAATTTCTATAGAAAATGTCTCACTAGGAGTTGTATAGAAAAAAGGATTTCTCCTGATTTTTTTATGGAATGGACTCTATTGGACATTTTCGATAAAAAGAAAATTGCTAAAAAAATCTTTGGCATAATGACTTTTATTCCCACGATGATTATCTACTTACAGCTTTCGAACACCAGTGGACACTCCTGAACATCGAACGGAAATTTTTCAAGTCTCAATCCGCAATTCAGAGTAACTTCAAGCCTGAAAGTGAAATCATCATTTGATCCTCAAAATGTAAAACAAAGTCTGTTCTCCGGAAATTAAATTAAGAACATCACTCGGAATTAATGAGTCATCTATAAGAATTAAAAATAAATAAAGTAATTGTCATCGAAAGAATTTAATAGAAAAAACCAGCGAATTCGCTGGACAATTCCACCGGATTTCTACTGAACTTTCTGTTAGTTTTTGGTCGATTCTACTGAGATATTTTTTATAGAATTTCCTCGGTAAAATATTACCACAAAATAAAATGAAATAATAATAAAAATAATAATAATAAGTGAATAATATTAATATTACTATATTTTCCTTGGAGATTTCCCGTTTCTTTTTTTAATTTTCTCAATGAAAAAAAGGAAAATGGAATTTCAAAAAATAGAAAATTAGAGTCGAGAAAATTCTGTAGAGCTCATCTCTCTAGAAATTTCTATAGAATATATTCTATTAAAAATTTCAATGGAATCAGCCAAAAACTAATAGAAATCCAATAGAATTGGCCAGCGAATTCGCTAGGTTTTTCTATTAATTTTCTTCGTGCGTGTAATAGATTCATGAACAACAATACTTCTCCCCCGAATAAAAGTATTACTGCACCTGGTATTTAAAATAACCATGCCAGTGGGATCGATAGACACGAGCAAATCCTTAACACCGTTGCCCATAATTGCGGAGCTCCTTTCATTAGCGACGTAGACCGTTGGTGTCCAGATGAGATCGTGGGTAGTTCTTCCGCCGTAAATTTGGGTGAAATGGGGCGCTACGTCCGAGAATTTCAACCTCGGATCTCGGTAGCGGAATTGAAGCATCATGTGCACGTCGAATTGCTACTCGTAAAATGCGTCACGAAGATGAAATATATCGGTGTTAATTTTTTTCATTTTTCTATTCCTGGGGTTATTATTTTATGACGCATAAAAAGTGAATGAAAACTTTGCGCTTTCTCTAAGAACTTCTATGGAATTTCTATTAAAAACTTCTATTCGTTTTTTTCATGGAAAAAAGTCTAGATTTTCAATTTCAGAATTTTGCCTTTCGATACGAATTTTTTTCTATTGACACATCTTCTATAGAATTTCCTCGATATAAATTTTCCAACTTTCCCACTCTATTTCTATTATTTTTTAATTGAAAAGAATCAAACAAAAGAATTGGAAAATTTAAGCCGAGGAATTTCTATAGAAAACGTGTTAATGGAATGAATTGTATGGAAAAATCGAATTATATTGATTTTTCTATTTAATATTTTCCAATGAACATTTCTTTAAAAAAACGCACAGATAAAAATTCCATTGAAAATGTAATAGAATTTTCCAGCCAATTCTATGGAATAAATTTCATTTCATCCCACAGAAGTTCAATTTTTCAATTTTTATTTCATTTCAATTTTTTGTTCTCAAAAAAAATCAAGCAAAAGTTTTAGAAATTTCTGTAGAATATTTTCAGCGCAATAGAATAAATAAAAATAGCGCAATTTATTTAGAGATTCAACAAAATTTCCCAGCAAATACTCGGGTTTTCAATTGAATTCCTTCGCAGGTGAGAAAAAATGTAAACAAAGTACTTACGAGGGTCTTAGCCATATTAGACTTTATGGTGTATATGTTGGCCCTGCACACGACATGAATCGGGTCACTCGCATTGATCTCACCCGGTGGCCTGACCATTTTGTCGTAGCGGCAATCGTTTGTCAATTCCTGAAGCAATTCCGTTTGTGTCAATGTACTCATTGAGTTGAAGGTCGGGCATGTACCATCTTCTACGGGTCTGTTGACAAATGTGTAGAATGAGGGGATAAAGTATAGATAAAATAAACTTCCGGAGAACTCGCTAAAAAATTTCACTGAATTTCTACTGAATTTTTTGTTGGCTTTTGGCTGATTCTATTTGAAAATTCCGCAGCTTCTCTGCGCGTTTTCCTTTCCGATGGAAAATATTCTATAGAAAACAATTTGTACAATTTATTCTAGTGAGATATTTTCTATAGACATTCCTCAGCTTAAATTCTCTATTTTTTTTTGTTTTTTATTATATTGTAATGAAGAGTAAAGAAAATTGGGAAATTTATGTCGACGAATTCCTATAGAAAATTTCTCAATAGAAAAATTTGTATGGAAATATTAAATTCTATTTTTTCTATAAAATAATAATTCTATAAAATAATCCTTTATTTATTTTATTTTCCTTTCTGTAGAAAATTTTCTGCAGAGAAACGTGCAGCAAAGCTGCGGAATTCTTCAATAGAATCAATAGAACTTCAATAAAAATCCAATAGAGCTTTCGAATTACAATTTTCAGTTCAATTTAAAATTCTCAGGAATTTCGACATTCGGAAATTCAGAATTTATAATTATTTTATTGCATCGGAAAACATGTAGTGAAGCTGCGGAATTCTTCAATAGAATCAATAGAACTTCAATAGAAATCCAATAGAACTGTCAGTTCAACTTCAAATTTTTCATGAATTTCGGCATTTGGAAATTGAGAATTTAGAATTATTTTATTGCATCGGAAAACATGTAGTGAAGCTGCGGAATTATTCAATAGAATCAATAGAACTTCAATAGAAATCCAATAGAATTTTCAGTTAGACTTAAAATTTTCAGGAATTCATATTCATTCATTTGCAAATTCACAAATTGGCGAAGAAATCAATGCGAGCTATAAATTTCAGTTGAATTCCCCGAAAATTCAGGAAAATCAGGGAAATTCAGGTGAATTCATGATCCGCTGAATTAAAAGGACATTGACATTCATCTTTGAAGATAATTAGTTATTGACCAATGGAAAAATTACTATTCCCATGATCATTTCCCGTCTAATAGAGTTTCTGATATGAAAAAGTGATCCATGCTATTGCATAATGTAATGTAACTTAATGACGAAGAACACTAAACACGACATTAAGAACGAATTTTCACTAATTTCACAACCGCAAGTCAATTTCGATAATTGTTTTTTCTCCGATCGTTAAAAACCGATTTTCAGAGCAATATCTCACAAACAATATGTCCAAAATCACCAACAAATTGCGCCATTATTGTCTTATCGTGATAGAATCAAAAGGGCATTAACATTAGATGTTTAAACCCTGATTAATGACGCAGTAACAATTTTGAGACTCATACGGGGTTAATAGGGCTCGATATGAAAAGCCAATTATGGAATTGCGTAGCTCGATCACAAATGGTGATGTATAGTCACCGGATTTTAAAAAAAGATTAAAATTTTTTTTCTAGTCACAGTGCAATCAATTTTAATTATCATCTTTTCAGTAATCGTTAAAAGCCGAGGTCTCGAGGGCAAACGATTCTAATATTGTCGCCGACCTTCAACTTTATGGAAAAAAGAATTGAAATGAATTTTTAAGCAGCAATTCAATTAACTTTAATCATCTTTTTTCCGGTAATCGTTGAGAACGAATTTTCTGAAAAATATCTCTCAAACAATATGTTGTAATTCACTAACAAATTGTTGAATTCTTTCGGAATTCTATTGATATTCTATTCTGTTGTATGTTGCGTAGATTTATATCGCAAGATTTTGAAATTTTTTTTTATGCAAATTAATTTCATTTTCATTTGTTATAATTTTTTTAAAACAGCTGAGAATTTCTTCCGAAGAATATTCGGTAGAAAAAATAGAAATTCATTGACTTCTCATTTCCTGTGAAATGCTTTTCTATTTTACAATGTTTTTATTATTTAAAGTTTGCATTGAACCTTTGGGAAACATTTTTTTTAACTGAAAAAAATTATAAAGTTGACTTTTGGAGAAAGATGGATGAAATAATTTATAAACAATCAATTTTGGACGGCAAAAATAATTTGTTCGGAATTGAAACAAATTTATTCATATTCAGAAAGTTTGAACAATTATTTATTTCCAAAACAACGAGTGTTTGAAAAATAATAATTCTGTGCAAAATGTGATTTGACAGAAGCTGAATATTCACAATTTTTTTCCAAATTTTCCTCACGCAGTTTAATTGACTGGAATGAATGAATGAATTACACTTGTCATTATCTTCTACAATACTATGAGTTCATTAGTGAGAATTGTGAAATTTCTGAGTCATAGAAACGGTGCAATAGCACCAAGTGGACTGACAATGCAAGTTCAACAGAACCATTCATCAGGATGCTCATTATGCCTCCACGCGTCTGCGGTAATTACTTTTGTTTGAATAATTAACTATTCTCCCGATCTTCGAGCGGGAATTCCTCGCAGTTCATTAGTTCGCTCATTATCGATTTACAGAATTGTTGCCTTTTTCGGAAAATTCTCACTCAATTTTGTAAAAGGAACTCCCGCGCTTTTTAATGTCAAAAAGGCGTAAGTTTTCTTGCATTTTAATTATTTAAATTATTTGAGAGAAAAGGTTTTAAAAAAATTATAAACGACGAAATAAAGAAATTATCTGGGTCAGTCAAATATTGTTGCGAATTTAAACAGAGATTTTACGAGGAATTTCGGTAGAAAATTTCTGAATAGAAAAATTCGTATAGAAAGATTAAATTCTGTTTTTTCTATAAAATAATCCTTTATTTATTTTATTTTCCTTTCTGTAGAAAATTTTCGATAGAAAAACATGCAGCAAAGCTGTGCTTCTTAATGTCAAAAAGGCGTAAGTTTTCGTGCATTTAAATTATTTAAATTATTTGAGAGAAAAGGTTTTAAAAAAATTATAAATGACGAAATAAAGAAATTATCTGGGTCAATCAAATATTTTTGCGAATTCAGACAGAGATTTCACGTGGAAATTTTCGGCATTCGGTTGTTTCAAGGATATTTGTTTTGTGTAAATGAATTTGCTTGAAATAATTATTGGGATAATTGATCATTATTTATTAGAATTACAATCTCATTGTTCTCTCGTCTAGAATATTTATTCACAATTTCTCCGCACGCCGATTGTCCTTTCAAGGATATTGGCAATTTTTTCTCCAGTCAAATGCTTTTACTAGAAAAGAAGCTAAACTAGATATTTACCATTGATTGTTTAAAAGTTATTTACAGAAAATGCTCGTAATTTTCAAAAATTGCACTTTTTAAATTATTTCATTAATTTTCCTTCAAACGTAAACTTTTTAATGTTTTTTCAGATTTTTAAAATATTTATTTAAATAATACAATCGGTAAATGCAAAAAAAAATTAAAAAGTTTGCTTTTGAAGAAAAATTGATGAAATAATTAAAAAATTGCATTTTTTCTCAAATTACCAGCAATTTCCACCATAAAAGCCATTTGTGCGGAATCGCAACAAATTTATTTACATTCAGAATTTTACCAGAAATCGATTTCACACCTAAAAAAAAAGATTTCCATAAGTTTAAACAATTTAAACTATTTTATTTATTTACAAATAACGAATGTTTAAAAAAATAATAATTCTGTGCAAAATGTAATTTGATTGACTCTAAATATTCATTCATGATTTTTTACAAATTTTTCTCCCGCAATTTAGAGCAGACTTGGATGTCTTGGATGTCTTTAATTAAAAAAAGGAAAGAATAAAAGAAATGGGATGACGAACGTTCCATGATGCTGCGCTGACAGCTCATGATTGCGTTTTTAAACTCCAGCAAACAGAATTTTCGTCGCCCACAGTAGATAAAGAAGCTCGAATGATTCCCTGATAAAATTATTCAGTCTCAAACATTGTGACTCAGTTCAAACAGGTGAACCCATTTGTTTTTCAGGCCAGCATTGACTCTGAGTTCCGAATGAAATGACTTATCTATTAACAATTGATCCCCAAAAATTCCTCACGGTAGCATTTGCACAGGTGAAATCACCGAAATGCGAAAAATTTCCAATGACCTGTGAAAAAATTCCGAGAATTCGGAATAATTTCATTGTTCTCACTTTTTCCTCAATCCCCCCGTCATTAAACGTATTAATGACCTTGCATTTATTTAACCGTTATAAACATTTCCATCGAGACCTTGGGGGTAATCTTTTTTACGTTAAAACCTGGGAGAGAAGGACGCATTGTCATGCACTAGTAATCGTGGAAAGACCTCACTAAATCTGAATTAATGATAACTTCCGAAATAATTTATTACTGGGTTTTAAAATGTGTGGTGTACCGCAGCCACATTACCTGTGTCACTGTCACGAAATTATGTTTCAGTCGTAAATAAAGAATAAATAGACTCAAAGACTTAAATCCTCATTCTCAAGTCGAAAAGGAAATTATTCAACAATGAATAATTCCTGAATAATTTCCTTTCGTCATTTGATTAATTCTGTAATTCGTAACAATTACTTCGTGCATTTGTCACATTTTCATCCTGAGAGTCACTAATTTCCCGACACTTTTACCGAATTTACAGATAAATCATCATTTTTGAGGGCTCAAATGTATGTCATCTTAAACGTCAATATTTATCACAATTTTTTATTATTTTTCTGGAGATTTTTCAGTTCGACGAACGGAATAAATATTTTCCCTAGATTTCCAGAACAGAAAGGTCTATTGAGGCATCACACTGAGCAAACTGACGATTATTTTCAAGAATAATTGCTCGATATTAATTTTTAGAAACGAAAAATTCAAGTCGACTTGGCTCTCAGCTGAGTTTTCGAGGAATATCTCGGAATCAAAGGGAGATAGCGAAATTTTCGTAACCACCTTTTTCGTAGCTCTCAAGTCGCTCTACAAAAAAGTTATAACAAAAATTTCGCTATCTGCCTTAGATTCCGAGATATTCACTGAAAACCGATCAACAGTCAAAATCGGCTTGAACCGTTTTACCGCTTGGCTACTGAATTGAAGAGCACGTTTAAAAATCTTGAATAGAGAGATTTGAAGAGAATACCGAGGGATAGCCACGTGTGCAAACGCTCAGACTGGAAACCTAAAGGTCGTGGGTTCAAACCCAACGTCCGGCGATTTTTCGTATTTTCTTAAATTGATTTCCGTCACATTTCGGCCAAAATAAAAAAAGCCGCCAAAATTTGTAGAGGATGTCTTCAGACATAAAAAATGTCCCGAAAGACCGATAAATCCTCATTCTCAAATGGAGACAAAAATTCTCGTCTTCCTGAATAATTTCCTTTCATCATTCGCTCAATTCAATTCAACAATTCAATTCAATTCGTAACAATTACTTACTTTCGTGCATTGATCACTGAATGCTGCATCACACACAACAACCCGAGACATATTTCCACCAATAATCTGCCTCTTTTCATGTTTATGAGTAAAAAACAAATCGTAGTAAAAAATTCGTCGAGTACATTAAAAAAAATTGGAACAGGTAGATTAGTAGAGAATGTGAACAGCAGCACTGGCTGACTGTAACTGATGCCGGTACTCCGGGAATTAAATTATCTCACTTGTTTTGGTTTTAACCATTTGCTTGCGTAGTCAAGCGCCAAAGTCAAATGTTTAATTTCCCCTTGCGGCAATCGACTGCTTGCTCACCTCACACATAAACGTTTAAAAAGGCATCTCAGACGACAGTCGAGATGGCACAAAGTGGGTATTATGTACACCTCGAGAGGAAAATTAATACTTTAATTGCCCTCACGTGTACTCCACAAACAGTTGGTGAATTAAGGAGTTCGGCGAGTCTAGGGAGCACATGACAGCCTATTATTCTTCCCCATTTTTCACTGTTCATTGAATTGACAAATCGGAAGTGAGGCTTGATTGATTTTTATTTCATTTTTACACTCATTCAGGGAATTCGGAGGTGTTGTGAGGCTTTATGTAATTGACAGTGTAATTCAAGAAGTGTAGATCCTGCAGTAATCTTGTGACTCTTTTGAAATGCCTGTCGGTGTAGGGAATCAGTGCCTCCAGAGACGATGACAATTCACTCGTTTCTAGATCACTGCTTTCAGGGTCATTTAACAATGCGTTTATCACGAGCTGAAAAAAAAAGTGTAGTAGTAATTGCAGACTTTTGTGTTTTTAGAATTGAAAAGGAAGAATGTGAACGAAGGAAAAATCCCCTCGAATGGGTGATTCACTGGTGTTTGAGTTGATATCAACAGTTTTGATTCAACATTTGTGGACGTCCGCATGAAAAGGGACCACTTTTCGATACGAAGTTATGTATACTCTGATAATATTTATAACACTCCGCACATTTTGAGCCCAAAATGGTCCTCATAGGGTGAAAAATGACGTCGCCGGAGCAGATGAAAAAACCACATTAACATGAGTGTAAATGGCAGTTGCTGAGACAAAAACGTGAATATCTCGGAAACTAGAATCGACAAAGTGGTGCCCTTTTCACGCGGACGTCCACATTTGAATAGGGCATCACGGCAAAATATCAGTCTCAAAATATCACATGAAAAAATATCACATGGATAAATATCATAATATGAAAATATCATTTGTGATAAATATCACTTTTTAAAATATCATATCATATCATGTAATTTTTAAATTTTCAATAATATTAATTAATTTTTTAATTCTCAATATATTCAATGATATTTCAATGGTTTTTCTTGATTTCTCGTCACGTGTGTGAACACGCCCGTGTAATTCTTTCTTTCTCCGATAATTCATTACCACAATACGACTATTTAATTCCATTTTCGGTATGTAAACACTGCTGGGTTTTTCCCTCTCCTTATAAATCAATATATTGTTTTTCTGTTTGGGTTTAGGAGAAATTGTTCGATTTGTTTTCAATTCATGTACACTCGTAATTTTTTTTTTCTAATTTGTTTATGATCATTTTGGTTTGTGATATTTTTTGTGTGTGATATTTTGATTTGTGATATTTTGTTTCGTGATATTTTGAGGCATGATTTTTGCCGGTGATATTTTGATATGTGATATTTTGCCGTGGAGCATGTAGCCATTACCTGAGCAGCCTGGCAATTTCTGCTATTGGTATTCCACCCGACCGCGGACCTCAGCAGTTCCTCCTTCTCCCTCGTCTTGAGTTCGCCCACTGCCCCCCCGAGCCCCCCCTCCCCCTTCCTCAGGATATCCTCCACAATTTTGAGTACCTTGTGAGGCTTCTGCAGTCTCAGCGCGAGCTTGAGCGCCGCCACGAGCTGCTCCCCCTTGAGCAGATTCGCCAATTTCTGCTCCTCGAGGATCATCTCCTCGCGCTCAGCAACAGCCCTCAGCCTCTTCTCCTCCGTGACGTCCCTCCACACGACGATAATCGAGTCTGACCCCCCGGAGATGACCCTCCTCTCGTCCTGGCTGACCGCCAGAGCCCAAACTCTGCTCTCGTGCTGCTCAAAGGTGCCGGTGCACTCCGAGGTCTTGACACTCCAGATCTTCAGCAAACCATCGGCCCCAGAAGTAACCAATTGCATTCCCCGGGATATAAATTCCGCTCGTAAAACCGACGACTCGTGTCCCTCGAAGGTCTTGAGACAGTTGAGCTCGGCGAGAGACCAGAGTTTCATCGTGCAATCGGCGGAAGTCGTGAGGAGGACCTGATCAATCGGGGAAAACCTGACGCACCAGACGCCCCTCCTGTGGCCCCTGAGAATCCCCAGGAGCTGGAGGCCCTCGGCACCCCAGATCTTGGCAGTTTTGTCCTGCGATCCTGTGGCAATCAGCTTGTCATTCGGCGAGACGACAACGCAGTTGATGTCCTTCTCATGCGCAAGAACCGTGTGGGCAGCGTTGAGAGTCCCCGAGTCCCTGGGCGACATCTTCTCCGGGAGTTCCCATAATTTCAGGCACTGATCCTGACTGGCGGAGACGAAGAACCTGGCGGACGCCTGGGAGAGTGCGACCGAGCCGACGGAGGCGGTGTGACGAATGCCCGAGGCGATTGGGACCATTGAGAGGTCCTCGGGGGACATCAGCCAGACTCTCACGCTGTTGTCCTTGGCCGAGGAGACCATGAGACTTCGATTCGCTTGGGTGACGCAGAGCGACAGCACGAGATCGGTGTGACCTCTCAGCAACTGACAGCTCATGGTCGAGAGATCGTAGAGCTTTATGTCGCAGCTGTTGGTGGCAACTGCCAGGTGACTCTCGCCGTCGCCCACGTGGACAATGTCCAGGATCTCGTCGGTGTAACCGACGAATTGTTTTTTGCAGGAGAAATCGGTTAGCGAGTGGAGGATTATGTTGTGGTCCACTGAGACCACTGCGAAGGTGTTTGAGGGGCTGTTGAGGAGGAGATGCGTCACTGCGAGACCACCGGCTTCCTGGGAGGGCTGGACTAGCGGGCGCTCTTGGGCGTAGACCTCGCGACCTGATCGCATCTCCCAGATCCTTATCGCGCCCTTCTCCCCACCGGCGCTGACGAGGATCTCGTCGTCGCTTGCGGGGGTTTTTTGGGCGGGGAAGGGCGAGGCGGGGGGCATTATGAAGAGCCCTTCGATCGACTCGTAGACCGGGAGCGTCCGCAGGGAGACGCCCTTGTCCAGGTCCCAGAGGATCAGGACTTTGTCGCGACCTGATGATACCAGGTGGGTGGTGTCGGCGTGGAACGACAGGGAGGTGATGCGGCTGAAGTGACCTGCGGGGGAGGCATTGTATTTGACGAGGGTTTTTGGAGGTTTTTTTCAATTCAAGGAGAGGAAAACTCGAGTTAAAAGTTTAGGTAGAGAGTGGCTCAGAAGAAGTATAGAAAAACGAAATTCTACGGATTTTTCTGGAAAACAATTATTTGACAGCTTCGATAACAAAAACACGCCTGTGAAGCTGAGGAATTCTTCAATAAGTCAAAGATTTTCCATCAAATTCGCTGGGTTTTTTTACAGAAATTCTGCAGTTCAAATTTTCCAAATTTTTAGGTCTGATTTTTTTTGATGAAAAGAAAGAATAAAGTGAAAAAGAATTGAAAATTCACGTTGAGGAATTCCTATAGAAAATGGCTCAGAAGAATTATTTTTTTTAGAATCAGAAGAATTTAGCTCAGAAGAATAATTATTTCGAGGAAAACTCGAGTTAGAAGTTTAGGTAGAGAGTAGCTCAGAAGAAGTATAGAAAAACGAAATTCTACTGTTTTTTCTGGAAAACAATTATTTGACAGCTTCGATAACAAAAACACGCCTGTGAAGTTCAGGAATTCTTCAATAAGTCAAAGATTTTCCATCAAATGCGCTGGGTTTTTCTACAGAAATTCCTCAGTTCAAATTTTCCAAATTTTTAGGTCTGATTTTTTTTAATGAAAAGAAAACAAAATAAAGTGAAAAAGAATTGAAAATTCACGTTGAGGAATTCTTATAGAAAATGGCTCAGAAGAATTGTTTTTTTAGAATCAGAAGAATTTAGCTCAGAAGAATAATTATTTCGAGGAAAACTCGAGTTAGAAGTTTAGGTAGAGAGTAGCTCAGAAGAAGTATAGAAAAACGAAATTCTACTGTTTTTTCTGGAAAACAATTATTTGACAGCTTCGATAACTAAAACACGCCTGTGAAGCTCAGGAATTCTTCAATAAGTCAAAGATTTTCCATCAAATTCGCTGGGTTTTTCTATAGAAATTCCTCAGTTCAAATTTTCAAAATTTTTAGGTTTGATTTTTTTTGATGAAAAGAAAACAGAATAAAGTGAAAAAGAATTGAAAATTCACGTTGAGGAATTCTTATAGAAAATGGCTCAGAAGAATTATTTTTTTAGAATCAGAAGAATTTAGCTGAGAAGAATAATTATTTTTTCTTTTTTGATGAAAACAAAAAATAACTGAAGCAAAAAAACATGAAAATTATAGAATTTAATTAGAAATATTTCGAGAGATAATTTAAGATATTAAAATATTTTCCATAGGAATTCCTCGGCTCTAATTTTCCTCTAAGTTTTTTGTTCAATTTTTTTAATGAAAAAATGAAAAGAAGAGAAAACTGCAGCGAAAAAAAATTCACGTCGAGGAATTCCTGCAGAAAATGTCTCAATAGAAAAAATTGTACAGAGAGACAAAATTCTTCTGATTGAAATTCTGCGGAAAAAGTAATAGAAATTAATAGAACCTCAATATAAATTCAATAGAATTTCCCATCGCATTCGCTGGGTTTTTCTGTGAAATTTTTCATGCTCGGAATTCTGTCTCACCCGCGAGGATCTTCTTGAGGGCTCCAGTGGTGGTGTCCCAGCAGTAGATTTTCGTGTCGTCCCCGGCGGCCAGGACGAGGTTTCTGGAAGGCTCCGGGTGGAACTTCAGGACACTCACGACCCCCTGGAGGCCCTTCAGATTGTGCGTGCACGCGTGGTGGTGGAGGTCCCAGAGGCGCACGCTGGAGTCGCTGCCCCCGGAGGCCATGAGACGGTCGTCCGGGGCGAGCGCGATCTGGGGGACTGGCCCCTTGTGGATGGACTTCCAGAGCTTCTTCGGGGCTGGGTCGCTCCAGGAGAAGAGCTTGAAGAGGCCGCTCTTGTGGTGGGTTATCACAGTGTCGGAGATGGGGCTGAGGGTGAATGTGTTGATTGTGTCCTCTTCGGGGGTCGGGGGCCCTAGGGTGGCTATCACCGAGCCTTTTGAGAGGGAGAGGACCGATACGGAGGCGCCGTTCTGACAGAGGAGGTGCTCGCCGTCTGCACTCCACTGGTTTTGCGAGAACAGTGAGAGGGAATTAGGGAAATTCCACTTGAGGTTGTTCATTTAATTTGAGAGCCCTCTCAATCGATCCTGAACGATTTTGATCGGGGAAAATTCAGTTTTTTTGCACTGATGGGGGAAGATAAAACGAGAGCTCTGATCATTGAGTTTCCAAGGACTTCCACTGGTTTTTCTTCAAGGGCATTTGAGCCTACGTTTCCGGACGTTTTAGAATGACTTCATTATTTAATTCGTGGTTTTGTTATTTAACGGAATTTTAATCTCGATATTGAAACATTTATTTGAAATCGTAGCAAATCTAGTCATATTCAGTGTTTTACCAGAAATCGAATTCATGTCTAAAAAAATAAGGTTTCTGATAATTTAAACAATTTCATTTACTCGTTTATAAAATAATGAATGTGCGAAAAAATAATAATTCTCTGCAAAATGTAAAGTGAATGACGTTGAATATTCATGATTTTTTTGCAGTTTTCTCATGCAATTGAATTCACAAATTTGATAATTTGATGATTTGAATGCTTGGATATCCTTTAAGAGATATTTAGTCGACTATCGGAGCTTTCATTTGAGCCCCATTTGACCCTAAATTTTCGAACATTTTACAATGATTTTATTATTTAAACTTTGCAAGTCTGAATTTGAATCTCGATAATGAAACGTTAGAAACCATTTTAAAAACTTGAAAATAAATTAGAGAGTTTACTTTTGGAGGAAGATTGATCAAATAATTTAGAAGTTGCAATTTTTTAAAATTACAAGCATTTTTTATAAATAGTTTAAGCGAAAAGAAAAAAATTGATTGTATATGCATAGGGACAGGGTCTAAAAATTGCATTTTCGAATTTTTTAAATTCTAACGAATTGATGTAACACAAAAAATCCAAAACTTAAATTTGAACAATTGCAAAATTTCCATTTGAAGCAAAAAAAATTAATTTCAAATCAAAAAATACATTTGAAGCAAAAAGATTAAATTCCATCAATTCATTAGCGAGCAATCAAAGAAAAATTCGATTCCATACTAACGGACAGGACCTAAAAATAGCATTTTCTAATTTTTCGAATCCTCACATGCTAATATAGGGGAGGGGGGGATAAAATGGAGACTTTCGACTTTTTTTCAAGTGTTCATAACTCAGAAACAAATTTATCAATTGAGCTCAGTTTAGGCTCGTCACAAAGGGAAAGAATTGTCCTTTGTATTGAAAAAAAAATATATTAAATTTCATCAACATTTCAACCCCTCATTAACATTTAAAAAAAGTCAAAAGTGTCCGTTTTACCCCAACCTCCCCTTCCCCAAAAATCCAAAACAAATTTGAACAGCGACAAACTTTCCTTTCGAAACAAAAAAAATGATGAAACCGAAAAAACTGACTTCAAATATTTATTAACAAATACAGTAACATACCTGAACATTCCCCCCTGTGTAAAAGGGCCCATGTTTGGTTTCCACTTCGAATCTGCGGATAATTCGAGCGTAAATATAACCTCCAAGACCCCCAGCCCCAGAACCCCAGCGAAAATCCGAATACTCACGTGTCCTTGATACTCGCCGAACTGCTCATGTTGACACAATCCCCTGATCTCGTCAATTCAATTTGTTCTCCAACGATTGTCAATTGTGATGTTTCGGAGCGAAGCACGTGCTCCTCTCAAAAACATGCTGTCCGAGAATAAAAAAGAGCCAACGCCTCTAGCGGACGTCTCGCTCACTTACTCCCCTCGCGAAAATAAAAGTGAAGGGGGTGAGTTCTGATCGGAGGGGAACAACAAGTCAACAATAACAGGTGTTAACAATAACAATAAGGGAGAACACAATGTCACTGTTGGCGAACAATTGCCGGAGGCTGACATCCCTCAGCAGCAGCTTTCTTCGTTCACCAGTCGTCTCTTCCCAGTTCGTTCCCCATCAGAATGCATCGAAGAAGTACGAGTCCAAGAAGTGGCCGGGGTACCACGTTATTTACAGTTTGCCTGATGTGAAGAGGGTCAGTCTCATGAGCCGGTTGAAGCTCCAGGTGACGGTTATCTCGGGAATAGCAATACCAGCGGTCTGCCTGATGGAGGTTAACTGGGGCCTGACGTCGGCGTTTGTTCACAATGCAACATTCATGTGTGAGTTTGGGGGAGTGGGGCAAAAGGGATTATTTTTAATTTTTTTTCCAAGACATTTTCGAGAAGAATTCCTCGACATAAATTTTCCATGTCTTTTTTTCATCATTTTTTGGTGTTCTCTCATTGAAAATAGTGAGGGAAATTTATTCTAATTATTCTGAATTTGGGAATAGGTTTACCAGAATTTTTTATGATTTTTGGTAAAGTTTATTGAATAATTGAAGTGATATTTGGGATTTTTATTGTATTTATAGGTGAGTTTGGGGGAGTGGGGCAAAAGGGATTCTTTGAATTTTTTTTTCAAGACATTTTCGAGAGGAATTCCTCGACATAAATTTTCCATGTCTTTTTTTCATCATTTTTTGGTGTTCTCTCATTGAAAATAGTGAGAGGGAAATTTATTCTGATTATTCTGAATTTGGGAATACGTTTACCAGAATTTTTT